>NW_027295677.1:0-1039 GCF_016086655.4 Lepeophtheirus salmonis | reverse complement strand
ATAGATTACCTGGATTTATTGCAGTTTGTTGGCTAAGATTCATGGTCTTTTTTTGACATCATGAGGCTAAACAAAAGCTTCTTGCAGAAACAAGTTGAAAAATTCGAATCAGATCCTTAACTTTTGCATAAGCAAAGATACAATTGATAACTTGTCTGTGGTTAACGATGGAGCAGAAAGAGGCTTCAAGATAGCGCTAGACTTATTGGGCCAAGCCAGAAAAGAAGAACATTTACAGAACATCCTTCGAGTGGGTGAGAACGATGGATATTTTTTTCCAAATCAAAGAAACAGAAAGAAAAAACCAAGTAGTTGGTATTTAAAAAATAAACAAATGATCTATTTATATGTTGAAATTAGTTACTAATTTAAGTATAAATGTTTATTATCATATGAAGATGATAATTAGTGAGAAAAAAAAATAAGAAAAAAGGAAATACTTTTTTTAAAATACATATTTTTAAAACAAGGCACAACAATTTTTTTTGCTTCATACGCGTTTGGAAATTGCGATTGTGTTAGTGGTAAACATTAACCAAATTTGCTAAAATTTTGTATTTATGTTCTACTTACCTAGCCGCAATACCAAAATTAGGTTTCGTTGATTTTGGTGATGTTGGGGGAACAGCATCACTCTTCTGAAAAGTACTTGATGCTTACTTGTCAAAAAAAAAAAAAAAATTGTCATTTAATCAGGGATAAAGTACAAAAACCATTCTGATCAGAAGTTACACTTATAGAAATATAGGACATACAGTGTTGAACATACATGGAGACCAATTTAGGGACTGCTTGATATACAAGATTAACGACTAGACCCTTTATCCAGTCAATACCTGAACTTTTCCCTAAAAATTCAAATAACTATGTGGCATCATTTTTTGTACTTTAAACATAGTTTTGATTTTTCACATATTATCACGTGTTAAGCCATAAATATCGTATTAAATCATATTGAAAACTAGCGATTGAGTAAAAGGATATATTTTGGGTAGCAAAAATCCGAGTTAAAATAGCCAATTTGGATTATGAAAGCAAA
>NW_027295676.1:0-4874 GCF_016086655.4 Lepeophtheirus salmonis | reverse complement strand
ATGAGCACTGAGTACTACCTCAGACATATTCAATTAAAATGTTGGTCTTTCACTTCGAATGAATGCAAATATATTGAAAATAAATTCAAATGGATGCCATTTGAATTTATAGAGAAAAAAACGGATTGTAAAAAAATCCAAATAGCTTTGATGATAAGATGGAAATAATATATTTTTGAATATCCGAGTACTTTTCCCTTTATAATTAATGGTGCCAATGGATTCATCTTTTCCTCTTCAGCTTTCCCTCGAATAATCGCACTTTTATCCTTCCTTTACTTTAATAACTAAATATATTTTACCTAAAAAGGGCGGGGAAAATGCAAATAAAGGTCGAAAATGAATAAAATCAAAATAAAGGTTACAAATGCCAAAAATAAAAAATGTGGATTAGAGCCCAAAATGCAATGCATAATTTGGGCATCACTAGTTATATGGGGATATATCATTTTGGATCCAGAATGACCGGTTATTTTTTGTAAAAATAAATAAAATTTCGTCTTTTGTAAGATACACTTCTTTCATAAGAATCTTCTAATTTGATGTACAAATTTTGAATTATGATATGATCAAACTGAATCCGATGATTAGAGATGCTGAAAAAAGATATCAACAGTTAGTTTATAATAAGCTAAGTATTATTTATAAGGATAACGTAAAGTTATTTAAATTTATTGACTTCAGAAATGAGCTAATTAGATTCTGATTCTTTTCACTAAACTTTGATAATAAAATTTTTAAAAGATAAAATAGATATTTGACACTTATTGTTGGTTATGTTTGATACTATTTGTACCTTACATGGTATTAAAATGATTTATTTGTGCGTGATGTATGTCCCGCTTAGAACAACAATGATAAAAACCGCATTTATTTCAAAAACAGAGACAAATGCAGACCTAAAACATAAAATAAAAGTTGTTCATAGTTTTGAGTTACGTATGTAAGGCTATGTTTAACTCAGATTAGACCAGATTCATGAGCTCTGGAGGGCAAGTTTGATTTTTCAATATTAAGTTGTATCTTTTCATAAAACAAGATCGATTCCCGTGTCTCAAAGTTTTTAATAAGGTATGATGGGTTGTAGATTCGAAAATCCACCAAAAAATTAAACATCCAAAAAGACAATTAGCGTAATAGCAGAAAAAGGAGAACGTGTATTGAATAAAAATTAAAAAAAAAAAGAATTAGGAAGAGGATGAGCGAGTTAATCTTAGTATGCATCTTCAATCTTCATAATTGTTGAAGAAGGAACATGACAATTGAGCAATTAAAATAAATAAATACCAAAGTAGAACATTTGAAAAATTTCTTTATATTTATCAAAGTCAGTATTTTCACACGCTCAATATGTTGCATTTTCAAGAGTGTCAAGAGGGGCTGTAGGTTTGATTATATTTTACATCAAATGGACAGAAACAGGACAAATGTTGAATAGATTTTGGGTTTTACGATAGAAATTTACTTATTATGTAATTATAGTTAATAGTAAATAGTTTAACATAAAAATTTTAAATATAAATAAAATCTTTTTAATTTTTCATTGGCTAGCTTTAAGATAGCGTGTTCGTGCTAGTAATAAAATAAAGATATTTTATTTTTGAATTTTTACTATTATTATTTATATCAAAACATTATTAATGCTTTTAATATGCATAAGAACCTACTATTTTTAATTAGGAAAAAAATTGAGCTTCATTTCAGGCCAAATAACGGAAATTTCTTTCTTTCGAAATACAATTCAAATCCAATTTTGAATTCGTTCAAATTAAAGGTGAAGCATTATCATGGCTTTAAAAATTCAGACATATGATCAAAATTATTCGTTGTTTTGCCATGTCGTGCTTCTGCCCAAGAAAATATTTTTTTTCTCAAAGTGAAAGTTTATTTATGAAATTAAATAGAAATGTATTACAGTTGTTGTTTCTTAAATTTTTAATATGTTTTATATATATATTAAGAGAAATATCAAAATGTGATAGATTTCCATTTTTTTTAAAGCTCGCCATTTTTGCTAGGATCTCGATGAAAAGAAGCTCCTTTATACTCATTAACCTCTTTTCCATCAACTTTTCTATGTTTACAAAATGGAACAACGCATGTAGAGGGTATCTAGATTCTTAATAAAAAATACTGTTATTACAAAATGAATTTAGTAGATTTATAAAGATACTTATATAGTCACAAGACCTCATTTTTAGATGAAGTGGGCATTATTATGTGCCACTACAAATTATGTCGACAGGCTTGATAACATTTATATTGTTTTTTTTTTAAATTCAAAGTATTCCAATGTAAAACTTGGAGCTCACTCCCGTGTTTAAAAATTATAAATACAACTTTATCTTCATTTCATTCATCAATGTTTTTTATGAATGTCTACTTAGGACATAGTTGTCTTTGGTTTGGTATTAGAGATGTACCGATTCCAAATTTTTAGCCCATTCCGATACCATCTTTATAGACGACACTGATTCCTTATTATGTATTAAGGAATCTCATAAATAAATTAAAAAAAAATCACTTTTTTTTAAGTTTAACTTTTTATTAATTACGAATGGGAATAAAACACATAAATTTATCAATCATAATTAGTTTTAGTTAATTTAAATTTTCAAAAAGTTAATTACTCTCCGTGCTCAGAAGTCAATTAATTTATCGTTGGCTTATATTAGTAAGTTTAAAACTCAACCCTGGCCTCTGATCTAATTTCAACTGCCTCACTGATAAAAAAATAATTGCTAAACTGACAATAGGCTATATTCTATTATATTACTAGTTCGGACCAAAGAAGATCAAATGGTCTTAAATTGTGTCCAGTTCCTAACTGAGTTTTATATGCTTGTCCTAGAAATTGAAATATGTATGAACCAGTGCTCTGGTCCGGGCTCACGTTTTTAATGGACCTGGGATGGATACTGATGACTCAAACTTTACTCAGAAAATATGAACAGTAAAATAGTTTTTATTAAAGCTCAGTTTACTGATTGAGGCAAATCTTTTTTTGTTCTGTAAAATTTTTTACTCACTGAATTTTATATATATAACACAACTTTTCAACTTTTATGTACTTCTTCTGAGAGTTGCACCCCACTGCTACTTTTTTGCGTTTTCTTGGTATTGTTCCGCTAATATGTGAAGAATTTTTTTGAATTTATTCTAATAAAAAAGAAGTCTTTTTATGATTACATTGAAATAATAATAACAACTTGGAATCACGAATCCAAATATTATAAATATTCAGTCATTCTATTCCAATTGGAAGAATGGAAAACCATCATATTCTTCTCTCAACAAGGGGGTTACCTCAGAGTAATACTGACTCCATGAAGGAATTGGATTCATCCGGAACATGTGTAGTTCATTATATCCAGGCAGTGTGTTTACTTTAGAATTAATTATCTGGTTGTTGTTTTTTGTCTCTCCTATTTTCATATTGTTTTGCCTGCAGGAAATGAATAAAAGCGACATGAGGTTCTTTTATGACAGTCCAATGATTGAGAACAGCTCGAAGCTAAGAGGAAAGTGATGAACAGAGCTCAATGAAAAGTTTAGAACCAATACTGTTTTCATTGAGTAGTTATGAACAGAGTTCATTTATAATATTCATGTTATGATAATATTTAACAAATTAATAGAAAAAGGAGAGCTTCTGAGGGTTTTTTTTTAACTTTAAAATTTCAACTCATCCATCTCTAGTAATTTTTAAATTGGCCTGTTAATTTGTAATATAAAGAAGGAACTTTCTTTTCTTAAGCAGCTATCATTATTATTTAATTCCTGAGTTGAGAACATCCTTTCCTAAATAGATTCAATAATATTCAAAACCTGATTGAACATTCGTGTGTGCTCATAAAAGACGGAGTGTAATCCTGAGGATTTGTTAAGGAGTTATAATTGTAAGTCCTTGTTGGACTTAGAGTAGAATTCGGCATCGACATAGGAGTAATTCTAGGCAATGCCGTTGTTTATATCCTTTTGAAGAAGGATCTTAGGCCTTAGCAACTGTCAAATTAAAAAGCTTAGCATGGATCGACTACTAGATTTGACAGGAGGGTAGTACCGAGTGAATGCAAGCATTAATTTAATTAGTGAATGCAATTAAATACCGATTAAATTATATTCTTCTATGTGAGTCTTATGTTAACAAAAAATGACAAAAATACGAAGAATATAATTTAACACAAAGAGTATGTACACCCATATAAACCGGTAGGGATATACCGGTCACAACATCATCCCCCCTCAAACATTCGAAGAGCGTCGAAGTTTATTCAGGTGTCTGGTTTCAAGTTTACCATTGATGTGAACAGTCCAGATAGAGGTAGAGATTTTCTCAACAGTAACACCTGGGATCCATTTAGGCTTGCGTGTGTTAAAATTTTTAACGTTTTGGTGCATTCTCTGATTGGCCCTTTCATTGGGGTACTTTTATTTGGAAGTAAACCATCAAGACGAGTACGTATATTATGAACTAAAAGGAGTTCAGCTAGGGACTTTTCACACGATAAAGGAGTAGAACGGAGAAAAAAGTAGTTCATCTACAGATATTCCAGGATTGTAGCAATGTGTGAGACGTAGAGGTGTTCGAATAGCTGCAGCTTCGATCCATTTGGATCCAGCGTCGACAAGAATTAGGATGTCCTTCCATTTTAGTTATAAGAAGTCTACATGAACACGTTCCTAAGGACTGACAGGAGAGAAGGATACATATTTTGCTGGCGGAGAAGGAGCACTTGCCTGACAGATATTGCAGGCGTTGACAAGATTTGTGATGTTATCATCAATATTAGGTCACCAAGCAGTACAGTGAGCTATTGATTTCATCTTAACTATTCCATGGTGTGATAAGTGAAGTTCCACCAGACGGATCC
>NW_027295675.1:0-1209 GCF_016086655.4 Lepeophtheirus salmonis | reverse complement strand
TCTCAATTAATTCCTATTTCCTAAAGTGCATTAAAAACTTTTTGTTTCACAAAATATATAAATGTAGGTTAATAGATTGATTGAAATGCACCTATTTCACTTTCCCCTTGTCCTGGTTATTATGCACCACTGTTGTAGACGAAACTTTATATCCTTTTACTTTTATTCTCGTACAAGAATGGATGTCTAAATGAAAACATATTAAAGATTTAATAAATGCATCTCATTAAGATTAACCCAATTTAGTACTGTTGGAAAAAAAATGGTAATTCTGAAGTTATTACCCATGCATGTCCTTTAGAATAGTTTACAATATTTAAATGGAAACAAATCAAATTTTGCTTTTAAATAGTTAACATTGATCACTTCCTTCGCTCACAAAATGGAGTAGATGAAGGCCCAGTAAAAAATTATTTGAATTGAACTTGAGTCTAATAAGAAATCTCTCCAATGAGAGACCCCTGAAGAAAAAGTCTTCAGAAGCACACCTTTTATTCAGAAGAAAGTGATCCGAAAAGATTGACTTTATTTTAACGACTGAAGGTATTTGAAAATTGAGTTTTTATTCCTTTTTTTCATTTCATTTCCTTTTCTACAAATTATAATAATAATTTTTTTAAACATTTATTCTGTAATACTTATGTTCATTATAAAAAAGGTATATTAATTTTTGAACATTTTGTTAGGATATCAGCCTTATATGAATGTGTTTTATTTAACTCTTCCATTTTGGGTTAGCATTTTAAATCCCCAAAAATTGTTTTTGAGGCTAAAATGATAGACTCACATCATGTTCACAGGTGAAAATCAAAGTAGATATTTTTAAAAGGTTTTTAAAGTAAATCGTCAAAAAAAAATTGAACTAATTATTTAAACGGATAGATTTGCCTTCAAAAATAAAGTATCAACTTCAGTTCGTGCTTGCACAAGATTATGTAGTAGTATCAGTTTCATTCAAATGATATTATTTTCATTTAATAGATATTAATGTTGTAATAATAAAATAATTCATTCATTATGGTAAGCATATGTGTTTATGTTGGGTATGTTGGTTCCTTTGGGCGCTATTTGCAAATTTCATGCTTCCTCGGCTACTTACTATTTTCAATCATTATGCTGACGTACATAGCTCTGTTATTAATTAGTGTTTACTATTGCATTTTGAAATGATTTTGTTTGATGACGCTTCAGTAGCTCCAGGAGATCGGA
>NW_027295674.1:0-419 GCF_016086655.4 Lepeophtheirus salmonis | reverse complement strand
ATTCAAATTTATAGGTATATCAGTCGTTGTTGTCCCCCAATTAAGGAATGTATTATTTTTACTAGAAAATTTAACATTTGATTTTTTTTTTCAAAAAATTAATTAAAAATTTAATAATTACAATTTTCTTTATTTATTAATTTAATTGATAGTATTATTGATGTTGGATTACATTATATGACAATAGTAAGAAAAAAGAAAAAAAAAGAAGGTAAAATTATTTGAAAAGATTATTATTCAATTAAGGATATTAATCTGTTATGTTGTGTTACTATTTTATTAAATTTATGTACGTACATATATGATTCATTAATTTCCAGTATAATATTTAATATTTCAAAACAAAATAAAACATTTACTTTTTAAATTAATATCAATATTTAAAGTTATTATTTGTATAATAAACTTAATGTAGGCCT
>NW_027295673.1:0-3260 GCF_016086655.4 Lepeophtheirus salmonis | reverse complement strand
CTCTTTGCAAACGAACGTTTCTCAATCGTAGGCTGCTATATATATTTCTAGCCTAATAATGAAAATGCGAATATTTATCATCAAAAATGGTATTATTGTTTTTCAAAGTATTCTCCAGCATGATTTATACACTTTTACATGCGTAATTGTCGAAGCTCTTTTTCCACTCCGATTGAGACACCTCCAAAACATGGTTTTTAAACGCTTCAACAGCATCTTCGGATTGAGTTTTATTTACACTATTTTTGAACAAATCAAAACATTTTCATCTTTTACGAAATGTTTATAACCATGGATTTATTTCCGTATTTTAGAGCAACAGCACAACACTTGCAAAATATAAAATCAGCCTCTTTTTTATTTTGTAATAGCCTATCTTTAAATTCAGGTACAGTTAACCATTTTACATTGAAACACTACATAGATAACTTTCTTTTCATTGACAAATTATGTTTTCCTCAGTCATACTATTTAGGATTAATTATTGCATAAAATAATTGTGAAAAATTTAGTTGAATATTTATTAGTTTAACCAGAAGAATGACAAGCAATGAGAGATTAGGTAGAATAATAACAGTAGCTCAACCACTAAAAGTTTGAAACGTGTGGCGCCACTGTGGACATAGCGTTCCTATACCGGGTTGTCCATTGAAATCATAACACTTACTAATTCAATAATTAATGAAGGTTGAGTGATGGAAATTAATTCATTTTTCGACAAATTAAAGTATAATAAAATAATTACAAAACAAAACAAACCAGAGCTCTCTAGCTTACCTACAATTTGAGAACATGATACTTGAACGTGATCTACGAATTTACATTTGCACACTCCATGCAGTTGGGCGTCTCCAGGACCAATGTCTACCTCGTCAGCAACCCTGAAACGTTGGAAAGGAAGAAGTCCTCTGGACCCGGAGGAGTTAAAGAAAATTGCCCAGGCCAATCTTCTCAAATCCATGAGGGTTCATGTAAGAGGTATCAAGGTTTGTCTACAGACTGTCCAGAGAACTATCAAAAAGGTGGGTGAAAAGACCCTTGTGAGGATAGAGAGGCCACTTTTGACAACTGTAATGAAATAAATCCATCTCTCCCATTGCAAGACTCATTTAAATTAGTTTTGAATGAGTATTTTGAACTCTTTTGAAGCCTTTGCTCCCTTTCAGGCCTGGTGCCAACCCAATCGACATGTACACATTTTGTGTACATGTCAAGAAAGCCCCTGCAGTGTCTGTCATCCAAACTTTGAGGCCCTCTAAGCTACTTTCACACTGCTTTGGGACCTATGACAGAAAGAGCTTCCCATCTTCGCGGTTGTTAGGCCATCCACAGCCTGGAAGCCATCATTGCCGCTAAGGGCAGGTACATTAATGATTGAGAGAGCCAAGATACACATGTATTTTTAGTATTAACTTTTGTTGAAATTCTACTGTCAATTAATAACTTATATCTTGTTGAAGTTTAAATTTAAAGTGTTCAGATTTTTAATGGACCACTTGGTAGTTTGAAAACGTTTTATTGAAAGTTTAAATGTATTCAAAACATTTTTTAGACATTCAAGTTTGAAAGTGATTTAAACTTGTAAATATGGACTTCAAAGACAATGCCTAGGTAGGTCAAATGGAGCACTTGTAATAATGTAATATTTTTAATATACATACGTAATCAGTGTAACTTTTTATCTGAATAATGAAGGGAACATTAAAAAGATTAAATTATTTAATAAATTTATTCGGTAATATTATTACTTGAATTAAATATAGTTTCTTGATAAATATACATTGTACATATATAGGGCATCTTTCAATTTTATATGTACTCAATTACAATAGTTCAAATAATTATTTGAAAGTCTATGGAGATTAGAATTACATGAATGAAATTGATAGTGAAAACTTAAAATCATTATTTATATTTACTTTATAAATCTTTATTAAAAATTGATCTCGTCATTGGAAATAGGTTTACATAAAAGATGGATTCATCTTTAAAGAAGGAAAAACAGGAATAGATGGAAAGATGGATAAATTGTCGTTTGTACAAAGTGATGACAAGCTACAGAGAAAGCAGTTTTACTGAAAGCAAATAGAAAATGATTATATAATTCACAGTTTCAGGCTCACTCAACAACTTAGGCTAGATGGGTTATCTGATTATAGATTCTTCAAGAACAATTTAATTACTAGTTCAAACCCAAGGTTAATGGAAACACAGGGTTAAAACATCATGTAATCGGGCTTGCAAGAATTTTCATATCTGATATGACATTATTGCACTAGACTTTTCAATTTAATGTCAATACTGCTGGAAACAGATTTTGACAAACACACAACCTCTCATAAACTATGATTTCATTATTAAAGGCGTGATGGAAGTCAAACATCAGTCGTACACGTGTTATGCTATAACATTGTACTTCTATCAACCTTGGTTCACACCTACTCCTCCTGTAGTTGTATACATTGAAGTGTTTTAGTCATTTGTCTGTGAAGTACCTTTGGTAACGCCAAATTTTTCTTCAATAACTATTTTTAGAAAAGTTTTTTTATTTATTAGTACAGCATGCATGAAGTTGATACGTTTGCTATATACCATTTGAATTTTATCATCCCATGCCAACATTATAAATTTCAAATGCCCACAGTTATACTACATAAATAAATAATTATAATTTAATTTTAATAGAACAAAAATAAAATGATGGCATCAATTAATAGTATTGATAATTAATTAGAATTAATTAACTCTTCATTAAATAATGAACTTTAGAACGAATAAATTAAAACTTGTAAAATTTGACTGTACAAGTTACAACTTTTACAGACAAATTGCAATGATAATTTTTTTTTTTTTGTGGTGGGGGGATTAATAACTCCCGTAAGGGTTTAGTGACACCCCTGGCAAGGTCACATAGGGGGTAGTTACCCTGATATCGATCCTCAATTGTAATTGTACTCCAAGAACTTATACTAATAACTCCCAACCAAACCAAATTTTTACTCTCCTTCTTTCATGAGCCCCCCACCAGTGGCATTAGGTACTTTTGTCTAGAATTATTTTGCCTCAGGACATTTCTCCTTATTATTTATTTAAATATTGATAGAATTAAGCCCAAAATGTGAGGAAAGATATAAAGAAAAAAAAATTCACTACGTAATGAGTTCGAACCCTTGACGAAATAGTTAAGAAAAATACAAATAAAAAATAAGACAATGATTCGAACGGATGAATTACTAATCACTACTCCGCTATTGATTATT
>NW_027295672.1:0-521 GCF_016086655.4 Lepeophtheirus salmonis | reverse complement strand
TTCTTTCAATTCAAATTGCTCTTTTTTGATATTTTCTGTGCTCAATTTTCAAAATTTTAGCACTCTTTTTTGCTCATTTTGGCCAAAAATTGCTCAAAAATCATAATTCTATTAATCACATTTAAGAAAAAGTTAAAAATTTTTATACTGTTTTGTTCTTCAATTTCAACACAAATGCGTAAACTTATGTTTTTTTGCGATGGAGAAGGTTTAGTGATAATGCCAGTACTAATAATTTATTTTAAAAGAGACAAGTCATTTAAAAAAAACTACTCTTAACTTTTTTTATATGTTTCATTTGTATTTAATGATATTTCTGATCGTACTTTTTCCCTGTTATATTTTTATACTTTACCCATCTTATCCCCACCATATTATATTTACACAAATATTGTACATGTACTTGAACATATAATTTAGTTCTTTTCAAAAATAGTTAATACCCATCTTTGACCAAAGCACTTTGCTAAAAGGGCATTGAACGTGAGACATACAATGTAACACTCATATATAAAATAGTT
>NW_027295671.1:0-498 GCF_016086655.4 Lepeophtheirus salmonis | reverse complement strand
AAGCATCCTCTGTGACTGTTTCTTCAAGGGAAGGAAAGTTTGCCAAGTTCCCTTTCTTTACACACCCTAATCCACAAAACAATTTTCTCTTTGAAAATAGCCAAGTACTCACTTTCAATCAAAATGTTCATCTTTCTTCCTTGTAGTGAGGAATTGAGCTCATTGAGTCCTGTGAACACAACAGCCAAATAGGCAAGCATTTGAACAAATTCAGGATCATCAAAATATCCAGCCAGTTCTTGTCCCTGTCCGTGGAGAAACTCCTAAATTTCTTCTAACAATTCAAACATACAAGATAGCACACGCCCACGTGACAGCCACATCACTTCGGTATGGTACAACAGCACAATTTGTTCCTGACCCACTTTCTCACAAAATGACTGAAACAGTCAATGATTCAGAGCACGACTACGAATCATATTCACAACCTTCACACAAATCTCCAAAGTCTTATTCAGGTCCGGGGCGATGTCTTTACTGCAAGAGCCTGCCGATGAA
>NW_027295670.1:0-4697 GCF_016086655.4 Lepeophtheirus salmonis | reverse complement strand
CCTAGATTTTAGATTATATTCTCCTTGATAGTTGATGGAGTCAGAATCAGTGTAACCTCTATTTTGTAACTGAGCCATACGTGAAATTTTACCATATAATCTTCTTAATAATGTGTCAGTCCATTTTCTAATCATAGTCAACGTCCCTTCTTTATAATCAATACAGTTTCTTTAGGGTATAAATTCTTATGGGTCACATTTAGTACAATGTTCAAAATAGACAAAAACATCTTCATTTTTGACGTTTAGGTAATCAATGTAGTCATGTCATCTTTGATAAATTCTTAGAGATCTTTCATTCCGGGAAAATATTGCAAATTTTGCTTGAGTTTGGATATGTTTATGTTATTTTTCTTCTTGCAGAACTCACATTGTGAGATATCTTATCGAAATTTTGAATGCATGAGAAAAATGATCTTTTGAAGTTTTCCCTTATTACTAGCTACTGTTTTCCTTTTTTCTCTTCCTAGCCTTCCGACGGGACTCCTTATAAGACTTTGTGCAGACCATCAATCTTCTTTGGATTTTGTAAGCGTAAGCTTTGTTTCTTAGCACTACTTGCAAATCTTCTCGCTAGCTTATTCCTTGATCTGAATCCGTACTAGAGCCTTTGTCTTTTGACCTTCCATTATTATCTGTAAATACCGATCGCTCAAAGTCTTATAATATGTCTAAGAAGAAAAACGAGCAAGCAGATGCCTTAGATGCGTACTCCATCAGATGAAAGAATTAGTATAACTTTTTCCTCCAGTTTCACCTGCTCCTGAAGGTTACAAGCAGACAGGAACAACAAAATTGTTCCCAAGCAATTCTGATAACTCCCTCGTAAAAAGGGGGTTACTGGTTTTTACACTTGAAGAAGGTTTCGAGGGAGTCACTATGATTGGAGGCAGCGAGGAGAATTCTCTCGTGAATAAGCACACAAAACCTTGCATAATTAAAGATTCTGATAGCATAGTTTATTTAGAGTGGTCTGTATTAAATCAATTTACTGATTCTTAGGTAATTTATGTAAATTACACATCTGGGGTTTAAACATTTTTATAAGCTAAATTTAGAAGAGGGGTTATCTCCCTTAACGTGTCTGGGGATGTTGTAATGAATAATATAGCATCACATCCCGCGTCTTCCAATAGGACCCTTGCAACAACAAAAGCGGCTTTAGTAAAAATCAATTAAGGGCGGATGTGTTAATATCAGATAAGTTGATGATTAGATTTGATAAGGTACATTCAATTAAAATTTGTATGAATAAAATCCTAGGTAACAAATCATGGTGAAAATGTTCACACCATTATTTTGCCAAACTTAAAATGAATAAGGAATAAAGTAATTAAAAATTAGTCATAACCCTATTTATTATAATAGCATCCTTTTAATTTATAAGTAAAATTATTTTTGTAGGAGATCTTCCCAAATGTCCATTTTTGAATTTTGAATATTAATATTTGTACATAAAAAACATCTTTGAAATGTTTGTAATTGCTATTTATCTACTTAGTTAATAGGTTTAGTGACCATTAAAATAGATACTCCGTGTACATGATGAATTATGATATTTTAATATGAGAGACTCCTTGGATTATCCTCGAGTATAATGAAGTGTATAATTAAAGACCATATCCTCGTATATCTCACTGATCCAAATACATCATATGGTGCAGTTGATAAACCAGAGCAAATCTTAAGAAATATAAGGGAATAAATTAAAATTAAGAAGTTTTACTTTATAAAATCAAAAGTTAAGGCATACAAAGGTTTATCATGACTGAAGCGTTCAAACCGCTTTAACCGCTGAAAATAAATGAATAAATGAAGATCATGTTCGTTTTAAATGTCAGCGATATAACTCGACTTATCTTTCTTTAGAGATGAAAATTGGGGTTTCTTATAAAGCAACAAATAGATTGCCGAACAATAAATCCAGAAATTTAAAATTGCCTCCTTTGATAGTAAAGGATTAACAATCAATTACTAAGTTATTTGATTAATAATGTAAGGAGTAAAATAGCAACAAAACATAAATCATTGTTATATGTCAATCCTACCATTAAAGTATAGATAATTCTGAGTAGAGTTATCTATTCTAAATGAGCATTCAATGCCTTGTTATCCTCTTGCAACGAAAAAAGTTTTGATTTATAAACATTGGAAATGAGTACAACAGTTTCCTCTACATCTACGACCTCCTTATAGGAAATTGAAAATCATTCGCGAGTGCCCCCTAAAAAGTCAGAATATCATATTAATAAGATTCAACCTACTTTTCATTTTTACAGAAAGTTACAACACTCTTGACCAGCAAAACACGGATTCTTATTGTCCTATTTTAGATTCCTTGATAAAGCCCATCCCCTTCTCTTTCTCCTAGGAGTCGTACGGAGGGGGGGGGGGCAATAATTAAACGAGGTTTTATACCAAATACAAAGTATGAAAGTAGGCTTATATATTTATATACATATTGCACCTTGGTACAACTATATCTAACTTTTTATTTAATAAAAACATATTTTTCACTATTACAGTAAAATCCTAAGGTAAATATGTTTTTGTGCATATAAATTTTTATAACTGAACTTGAACTTTTGTAGTTATGTAATTAATTTCCGGTATAAAATTAGAAAAATATTTACGCACAAGATGCTACTTAAAATTGAAATAAAAACAAAAACACACTCAATCACTGGGTCCATTTTATTAATTATATGCGTACACTCGACTAAAAAATGTTAGGTTGTCTCCAGTAATTCTTTACAGAAGATACATGTTATCTCTTTCGATATTTTATTATACAAACTAGCCAAGGTTACTAAGTTTGTAACTACTCTGTACTTTTCCAATAATATTTAAAGCCAATCTGTTTTTTCGTTGTTGCTTCTAAAAATTAATTTTATTGTATTTGCGCACACTGGAAGCATTTTCAGTATATTTTTTTAACTTATTTAGCAAAAAACAAGAAGAAGCCAATTGTTTTTTCCTTTAGATCTATTTTTATTGATATTTGCCTATTATTTATCTTATGAAAATTGAATACATTTCTGATTATTTAGGGAACACATTAGATTATAATAATTTTTTTTTATAGATATATGAATTTCATACGTTTCTTTGGAACAATTTCTATACCGTTTGGCATTTTTTTACTTATCTTACAAGGATAAATATTATTAGTTGATATATATTACTTTTGTATTGCCAGACTAGATATGTATATACAAAATGAGAAGGGGTTACTTACAACTTAGCTTAGGTTGATTAAATTACTTACACATATTAATTATCCTTATAAAGTACCTTCAATCTACATAATGTGTGCGTACATATTTAAAAAAAAAGAAACACACGAGTGATGGAGTCAGTGTATGTGAAGTTTTAGCGACAACGACAGTAGGAAAAATTATCTTTGCTTTAATTTTTAAAAATTCATTGTGTTGAAACACACTCATTCAGTTGTATCAAATCATCACAAAACTACAGAATAGTGTCAATTTCAACATGATCCTGAAATCATTGAAAATTAGTGTTCTCACCTTAACATTTTTGATTGTTATTTTGTCCATAACCTTTGTTGAGGCTCAACAAGTGTTACAGAGTGTAAGTTCCTGTCTGGATAATAGGGGCGCCCACAGGGAAATTTTTGCTTTTCAATAGAAAATTTAAAATTTGCAATTTTCCACCAAAACTTTATTTTATTTTCTTAATTTTGTTGATTTTGAATTTTTTGAATTACTGTGGACTTTTAAAAACATTTAAAATTTTAAATATTATTTTTCAAAGTTGGATGCAGTTATGAGTTTTCATCATATTCGTTAGTAGTCTCGTCACTACATTTATCAACCCCATAGAAAGGTATAAATTCCATCATCTCCCGTTAGGAATTTCGAGTGGACTAGAATTTTTCCAAGCAAAACTGTGCCAGTTATTAGATCCTGTTGAAGGATTGCGTTGTTCATATCGATGACATTTTGATCACAAAGATTGATAAGGATTACCCCGATAACAGGGTAAAGAAAGTACAAGATATCCTAAACAGAAATAGAGTCCAGGGAATGAGGATAAGTGTATCCGAAGAGTTACTGAAGTAAAATGTTTGGGCTACGTGATATCAGCAAATCGAATCAAGGTTGATCCATGAAGAAAAAAAGCAATTCAAGAGACAAGAGTACCAATAAAAGTGGGAGAGTTGAGATCATATATGGGAATGATAAATCAAATTGCAAAATTTCCTCCTAATATATCGAACTTGACGACACCACTTCGTCCTTTATTAAATTTTTTTTTAATGATTGGGACAAGCCGCATGAAAAATGCTTCAAGAAAATTCAAAGTGAAATTTCGAAAATAGACTCGTTTGGAAGATACGACAGAAAGTAAGAGCATTATGTGAATACAGAAGAAGAAATATACTTTCCCAAGAGGACATGTTTATAAACTGTGTTGATGTATCATCCTTGTTTAATATTTTGATAAAGATAACCTTACGTGGATAGTTGTTGTAATCCTCAGATTGAATTTTATAGTCAAAAGATAAAAAAATGTGAGCCACATATAGCAAAATATCTTGAAAGCTCCTAATGGCTAATTGTTAAAAGAGAGAGCTTAGGTCCATGGACTTTGTAATTTATTATCCTTTGGAAAATATGGAAACGACTTTTGGTCGGAGGAGGATCCTTCTTCTAAGACTTAGTTAGCCTGTA
>NW_027295669.1:0-2079 GCF_016086655.4 Lepeophtheirus salmonis | reverse complement strand
TGCCAGCAAAACCGCTGATGTTTTCTTTCTCTTTCTTTATTTATTGTTTAATGAACAACTCGTCTTTCATTATACGAAATTTGATTTCAGATAAAAAAATATGTGACTTCATATTAGTCAAAAGCATACAACTGTTTTCACGTTTCAGCAGTAATGATTATTTTCGTCATGAAGCTCTATCTTTATGAAATAGTAATTTTGCTTACATTGAAGCTCGACAAAAATTGCTAGTGCTTAATGGAGTTAATGATATGGCTGAGAGAGCAGTTGACTTGACCAAAGACTTACATGCTTTATTTATAGTGGATGAGGAAGAAAAGTAATTTCTACTCAGAACGCGTCATGAACACAAGAAGATATATCCTGACTGTAAAATAAAAATAATTCAAAGAAAAATTATCCATAAACATATATTTATTGTGGTATTCTATACAAATAATCCTAATATATGAAATAGAAGCTTATTATTTGTCAATTTTAAAGGATACACTCAACATCATCACTTTATGTAACGTAGAGTGGACCATAGAGAGTTAAAATACATTCTATTAAATTACTTGGAAATACTTCTCAAATTAGACAGACCTGGGAAAGCTTTACACAACAGATATACATATTTTACAAATAGTCAAACGAGTTGAAATACATTTATCATATATTTCATTTCTTTGTGTAATCATTATTTGAACGTAACTCCGATGAACCCACAACATCAAGGAATTGACTTTGAGTTTCTCATTGGCACCTGTTCTTGTTGTCCTAGATCTTTTTTTTCATATTTGAGTATTGAGTTATAATTACAAATACGTAAGAACGAAATATAATCCCACAAAGATTTATATATGATAAAAATACGCATAGATCCTTTTAATAGTATATCTAAAATGAGTGTGTAGTTCATTTACTTGTTTGTAAACACACTAAGTACTATGAATAAATAAATAATAATAAGTACAATCTAACACCACTGGAATCAAATTTAAAAAAAATGGAGGGTGAATATACATTTTTTGATTTTATGGGTCTCCCTAATGTACATAATTATAATATTCTTTTTTCGAAGTTCAACTACTACAAAGATTTAAAAAATGGAGTTAAGTAACTCATTCAACATCATGTTAAGAAAATATTGTTTTTTGAAGCGTTTCTTTTAAACGAGATTGATGATTTACATTTTTTTTCTTTTCCCAGTATAAAATCTTGGTTTAGACAATGAATAGCTCTTTACATTAAACACAAAATGAAAACTATATACATAAGTATATTTTTTTTTTTTATGACTTTCGATCATCCTTTACTTTAACTTCTTTTGTATGTGGGCCTATAACTAACGAATCTAAAAAAATATGATATTTTATTTGTAAAGAAATAGAATGATGAAATAACCTTTGGAATATCAATGCTCATGCATGTTTCAAAAGATTTTAACACCCATTAATGGGTTGAAGTATTTGTAAAATTATTAAAGGACAGAAAATGGATCATTATTTTATTACTAGGAATGTGCCACGAGCTAAATTTTTCGGCTTGAGTATTTCTAAGTTTTGAAGAAAGCACATGTAGTTACGGATTAAACTCATTACTTGGGATGTAAACACTGTCTTAATCATTGTGAGTGTTGATAAAAAGAAAGAGTATATGATGGCAACTTTAATAGAAGATATATTTTTTGACAGAGATTACTTTAAAAGCTATGTTGCTCCTTGCTGTATAATACATATAAATACTATAAATAGGGATAAAATAAAACAACTACTAACTAAAAGGTTTTCAATAGTTGCGCAAATTGTGGGTATTTTGGGCACCGAAATTCAACATGGTGAACCTGCCAATTTGAAGAATTTGTTGGGGAAGAGGAGCACTGTTGTCATTACTTTTTATTAAATCAACTACAATCAGCTGTAACGAGGAGGAGAAGGAACATTTGTAAGAATGACAATGATGTTGATCCCAATTCTACTCTGAGTCCAAAGAAGCAGATAACATCAAAAGTAATATGGGTTGGAAAAGAAAACAACCGTACGTAATATGCTTAAAGGATATACAATCTAAAGTGTCTTTCTCTTGTTTAAGTTCCTT
>NW_027295668.1:0-522 GCF_016086655.4 Lepeophtheirus salmonis | reverse complement strand
AATGGCCACAACTCCACTTAAAATAATTAGATCATACAGTTTTTCAAAGACTATGAATAATGGCTTATTGAATGCTTCATAAACCTAAAAGGGAGAATTTACGGCCAAAGAGAGAACTTTCCTTCTTAATCTAATGACCAAATCTGCAGCATTTGTTTCCGGGTTGACGCTGCAACCCCAACCATCATCACAGAGCCCAGATATTTTGTCTTGGACACGTAGCGGAGGTATTCAGAAGTGTTTTCAAAATGAACAATCTGATTGTTTGCTTGTTGAAGATAAGGTCGATAGTGAGTGCTTCAGGTAGTTTAAGAGGCATTTGACCTAATCTAAACGAAAATTTTGTTGCTGTCGACTCATTAATGACTTTTCCCCCGGCGGCCTTGATCACCTTGGACACGGTGGAGGGAACCACATACTTCTTTTGGGCAAAACTCTTCTTGGCCACATCTGGGGTCATTTTGGACCGCCTTCCACTACTAGGCTCAATCTTAAGGATTTTCCCCTGTTTCATGAGCTTTC
>NW_027295667.1:0-29171 GCF_016086655.4 Lepeophtheirus salmonis | reverse complement strand
TAAGCATATTGTAAAGTTGTCATTCGACGTCTCATAATGTCTAATTTGAATTATAGCATTAACCATTTTTATTACCAACTAAATATTTGAAATTTTCTATTATAAACTACTCATTAATTTATGTAAAGGTGGCCAATATAAATTGGATTGTACCACAGAATACCTATTTATTTATAAATTTAATTGGAAAAAGTAAAGGATTATTCAACTGATAAACACAACATACTAGGCTCACAAAATACATTGTGACTGGTATTTATTTAATTATATATTATTAAACCATCTCTTCTTTCCATATAATTAAAACAATTATTAAAATTAATTATCAACATAGCAAACCAAGCAAATTAGCTTTTAATTTATTCTGTACGTTTTTAAATAAAACTTATCGATTGCAATAAAGGTGAGTAAAGTAAGCAGTTCAAGTGAGTGAGCTATAGGGTATTAAACAGATTTCGTGACGTTATTTAAATTTATTGTGCTTTTCATATTGACAATTTGCTTTTTGAATACCTTTCCCATTGCTGGGTTCATTGGTCTTCCTTTGGCTTTGACTTTACGATTTTCACCGGTATTTATCTCAAATTCAAGCATCAGTTTAGTTTGAGTTGTGATTTTTCAATGTATTCCGTACGTAACTTGTAAGCATCGTCGTAGTTGTTTGATCCAACATAAAAGTGAATTGTTATTGAAGTATTACCAAATTCCTATACTTCATAGTTCCAATTTTTGAACTGTTCCAAAGGCGTGATACTTTTAGAAATTTGTGACCATTATATTCATGTATATTCGTAATAGCTAACTTGACACGAATATTAATCTTCAGAGTCGTTCTTGCTTCTGTTACTTGTGGTGCTATAACTATTTTCCAATTTTCTAACAATTTTCTAACTTCGAATTGAACACTACTTATTTAAAGATTTCAATTTTTAAAGCAGGACATTTTGACCTCAAAATCAGCAATAATAATGTTTGTACTATTGTAAGAGTCTCCTTGAATACCTCAAACATAAATGATGTTGATACCAGTTCCCAGAATGTAACTTGCCGGACTACATCATTTGGATGCACTACCTTTTTTGTTTTTCAAACTTTATTCAATTTTGGAAATCAAATTACTACCTATCAGTTTAGATGCGGTTGATGTATTACCAAAAATACTAGCTACAACATTACATTTATGTTGGAACCGTTGAAAGTACTTTAGTACTTACATATACGGTAGAGGAATCCAAGTTTCAAAAAGGATTATCAAAGAAACAACTCTAAGCAAAACAGCTTATTAAATTCTACTAAACCTCGATGAAAAAATTATTAAAATACGAAAAAATCCTTAACGAGAAATTACTACGCTCAATCCACTAAATTTTGTGTATATAATGATATTTAAAATAGTCATTTCATAATGACTATATTAAAAGCAATAAGAATCATTTATGTAAATTTGGGGAAAATAATGTCCTAGTTCACTAACAGAGTTTTAAAAATTGAAGTATATTTGTTATAAAGATAAATTACTGTTACCCTTAATGTAATATTTATCAGCTTCATATAGGAAGTTGAGCAACTCCAACTTTTGATCCAAACATAGATGATCGATTTACTATGAGTAGGGATTTTTTTAAATTTCAGTGATATATTTGAAGTTCCTTCTATTTCTTTAAACCTTAACTAAGATGACGACTATGCCTCATTAATTTATCTAAATCAATAAGTCCTTTCGAAATTTCATCATATCCTCCAGATGCCGTGATTCCTTAGTCCCTTAAAAGGAGAATCAGTAACTTTTCTTCTTTATTTTATAATTTTTCACAATTTTCCTTTTTTTTCTTTCATTCGAAAATGTAATTAAACTGAGCAGGACAATGAAAAAATAATAAGAAAAATCCGGTAAAGGCGGCAAATATGTCATGCAGCAAAATTATCTAGAACTCCCTTTTTTGAAACACAATATATTTATTTATTTATTTCGACCAACGGTGGTAATTATCCTACAAATGCTGATTTAAATTTTGTGTTTATAAAATATATATAAATTATTATCGTAATTAGAGTAAATAATTTAAAAATTTTAAAATAACATGACGGTGCAAAGAAACAAAAAAATCAACACAATAAAGTAGACTAAAAATATAAATAATATATATAGATATAAACTTGTCACACAAAAAATAATTGACTTAAAATTGCAAGAGGTCAGCCTCACTTCCCTGACAAGAAAGACAAAAAGGTATTGTTTTACAAAGACTTGTAGATTTTTGTATTAGAAACTATTCTTAAAGATGTCAATTATTGTTTTGGTAGGTAGATTATATTGTGAGTGGATAATGGAGAGTCTTGTTTCGTGGAATATATGGGCTCTATTTATTATTCAGGGTGACAGAGTTAGGTTTATCTTTTTTGTTTAAAACTTAATGGAGTGTAATTATATCTTTAATAGCACGTCTATGAGACAAAGTGTTGAGACCACGTCTTTTGATTTTGCATTTATAGTTCTTCGTAATGAAGAAAAATTTTCAATAACTACTTGGCTTGCACCTTTTCTGAGTTAATTGAAGGATTCAAGATTTCAGATCCGTACGTGAAAAACGGAATGACTTAAAGTTTATAAAGTTTTACCATCACAGAAGAGTCACCAGTTTTAAAGTTTCTTTAGATAATTCCCAAGTTTTGGTTGGTCTTCCTAATCAAGTAGTTGCTTCTTAAACCTTAGATCACCAGAAATGTAGATTCCTTTGTCTAAGTAATCATCTACCATCTTGAGACTTGGGTGGAATAACTCTTTTTGGAGAAAGGAAACAGGACAAATTTATTGCCATTTTTGTGCATTCTTCAAGTAATACTCCAGTTAATAAATTTGATTTAGACATAACTGAGAGAATTTAAATCAGAACAGATAATCTTCGTGTCATCTGCGTATAAAAATGCGTCTTCTGAAAAATTATCCACTAAGTCGTTAAAGTAAATGTATAAAAGCGTGGGTCCATGTACACCACTACCTTGCTCAACAGATGAAGTAACGTCACAAGGGTCAAAAACCTTAGAATTTATAACTACACTCTGTATCTTCTTCGTAAGGCAGGGACTAGGCCACTGTAACAAAATAAAAACAGTCAAGGTTACAGTTACAACGACTGGTGATAATAATCCAGAAATAAATTAGATTTGAGGTACACAAAATATTAGGACAAAATCCGTGTTGCCAACTATAACTAAGTTTATTACTCTCAGAAATACAAAAATACTTGTACTTGAGAGCACTCGATTCTAAAGTTATTATTGTATAAAGAGTTTATATTTAAACATTTAATTAAAAATTAAACAAAAAACGAAACAAACAAAAAACAGACCAGGTAAAATAATCACACGATTTACATCACTATTACTGTCCCATGTTTTATTCTAAAAAAGTGAAAGTGTGTTTACAAAATGGGAAATTAAGTGGGTGCGATCTCTTCATTTCTTAAGCAACACTCACATTTTGCTTTTTGGTCTTCATTAAATAGGACGTTAGAAAATGTACAAATTGTTAATTGTACAAAATTGCAACTATTAAAAACAATTTATACAAATACTTTATGCAATTTGAAAAGATGAAAAACTTATTTTGTAAATATTTCTTTTCCGATGTTTGAAATAACCCTAATAAATAACAATGACAGCAAAACATAGCCACAGCCTGCAGGTTTTTACTCAACAAATTTTCCGAAATGAAAATACCCTGTACTGAAAATGCCTATCAAGTCATAATATAAAACAAAACATCTTGTAGGATCCGATCTTTCAGAGGAGCAAAATCAATTTTAGTTAAAAAAAAAATTATTTGATGATGTTTATTTATTTTAAAAATATTGTTAGGTTACCTTTTATCATATATTAGATATGACCTATTGGGTACCCGACGTTGCTCAGGCTAAGCAGGGAGAGGGAAATCACATTGAAAATGTTGAAATCATCAGGGTTAAATAAGCCTCTCTTTAAACTATTTACCAAGACGAGTTTGATTTAAGTATTGATTAACAAATAAAAGGGATTTATAGACATCCTTATAGATTGGAGAATTTCTGGATTTAGATCACTGGGCTGACCAAAAAAGAAATGCAGAGTTAAAGTTATTGTAGCCATTGTTGTTTTCTGGTTGAATACTACTTTATGAAAAATCACTTGCATCACATTTATAATTAAGTACTTGAATGATGGTTCGATTTGAAGTTGTTGTATTAAAGAAACATGTTAGTAAGTCTATTTTCAAAATACAAAGAGGTAATTATAAAAAATGTAAAATTTTAGATTTCTTTGTTCCAAATGTACAAAGTTAATTTACTTTACAAACATTTAGCATTTATGCTATCCACATTACTTTCTCCTTTTCATACCTAATTTTTATCTTTTTGTCTATTTTCGGACTAAATCCGGGCACCCAACTTTTTTTTGTCTTTCTGTAGAAGTAAAGGATTTAACTTTAGCAAAAAATACTTATCGTACAAAATCATTTTTAAAGCACATAAAGCTTTTTATAAATAAGAAAAAAAAAAAAGTTTATGTTATGATTTTTTGTTTACTTCATACAGAAACCTTTCGGACAAAAGGGGAGGGGCAGGATACCCAGGAATTTTTGTTGTGGAAACGGATTTCTATTTACCATTACCAACTTTTAAGAGGTCAGAATGTGTGATAGCTCAATTTTGGGCTCCCGTGATATTCCCTAATGTACATTGATACATTAAGGTTATCAGTTGTATACGAACATATATTTTTTTTAGGATTTATTAAAATATTATTTCTTGCAATGCTTACAATTTCCACATTTTTTTATCTCCATCTCCTTCTTCAAATATTTACTGTGCAAAATCACACCCTTCATAGAAGAACACATTTTTTTCTTTTTACAGGTCATTTAAACACATGTTCATGTAACATTATTTAAACACAAAAGTTGCACACTCAGAGAGGTAAAAATAGGTTTGACAAGTTACTTGTACAATCAAAATAGCATGCTGAGTTTGATAAAGAAAAGGGATGGAATAAAAGTTTAAAAAATTAATTAACTTAATGTTGAGTAATACCTGGTAACAAATTAGACAATAATGTTGATGGAATCCATATTCTCCCAAATAATTAGATTCTGAAGAATCTTTGGATAAAGTGACGGATGTAGGAGAAAAGGCAATGTAGGTAACAAGTCGATATGTTGAGAAGAAAATGTATATTTATTAATTTTTTGTTGGGGAAGTTCGTTTAATTTTTATAAATAAAAAAGTGGTTTTTCCGTTGCAGGAAATCCAATGGAACGACATTCTTCATAAGATATTCCAATTCATTCCTACGATAAATTTTTATAAACACCTTTCTTATATTGTTACCTTTTCTAGAATATTTTTTTGAGAAGCCTCTATTGATAACCAAGCGAGAAGTTGAAGGTAAGTTGGAATAGTTGGTTCTACAGATATACCAGACTATTAGAGACAGCCAATGCTACGAAAAAGCATTTGATTATTTTTGCATGTAGATGATTGAATTTATTATTTGTCAAAATAAAGAAAAGAAATAAACATAATACGCAATTTTAAAAAACCAAGACAAGACCATACTTTATTCACAAATACAATTTGGAAACAAGCAATATACTATGTATTTTTCTTTTTGCTGTTTTGATAAGTTCGCTCTTGAACATGTTTTCTTTTAGGGAGTTATTTTTTTCAGGTAGTAAATTTTCGACGTGCTTTTTATAAGAAAATACCTTATAGCGAAGATTATGTTATATTTAAAAAGGAAATGTTTGTAAAGTAAAAACTAAGTATAGCAATTAGAAAATGAAAAACGGTTGAAATGTGTGTTCTTTCTTCTTTGTTTCAATATTTAATAAGTAGTTGTGTGCTAACATCTTTCTCTATAAAAAAATTACGCCTACCTTTGGTGTAAATTGCATAATGAAATAAAGATATATGAAGTTAAATATAGTTATAATGTTTTCCCTGCACAAATGCTATTTTAACTAAATTCCTTTCCCCCCCATTCATATAAGGGACAGCTGATATAACTGATATTAACATGGTCTTAGTTAAATTGTACCATTAGGGGCGTTTGCAGGATTATATCAATATTATATATATATATATATATTTTTCTTTTTTTTGGGGGAGCTTGTTTTTTTTCTTTCTTTTGAAAGCAGCATATTTTTATCGAGTGATCTTTCTTTAGAAAAGAAAATTCTGAAAAAATTACTGCCATTTTTTCACGAAATGCTATTCTTTCTCTGGTAATTTTTTAAAATATTTTAATTTGGGGAGGGGTCCGACGTCCCTGACCACAAGTCTCGTTTTTGCCTTCTCCTTGTAGTCTTACAGAAATCCCATCTCTAGCTATTTTATTATTTTGAACTTTACCGTTCTTCTAGTTACTTCATAGAAGGTTTGCTTATCAACTCTTTTTATTAGTTTCAATTAATACTAAGTTGATAAGCGAGGATAAATTATTTATTTATCATCTAATAGTAAGTATATAAGTCCAAACATGGAGAAAATAAGTTACACAGCGATACCATCAATTGATAACATGAAAGTACTTCTATCCTTAACTATTCTGGTTGGAATTTCTCTTGGAGCCCAGGACATCAGACTATTTTCCGAAACAAATCTACAAGGGACTTCAAAAATTGTTGCAAGAAATGAAGAGGATTTGCAACTCATCGGATTCAATAACAAAGCCAAATCCGCATATTTATACGGGATCTGGCTACTGTATGAAGAAATTAATTTTAACAGAGGGAATTACAACAAAATGGTAAGCTATGTATGGGGCCGAAATGTTCAGATTAGTACACTGGGAGAAATCAACGGCAAAGTCTCATCTATTCGGTATTCGGGTGTAGATGACCTTTTTGCAAATACAATCAACTTTTACGAAGGACCCGGATTTATGGGATTTGAGCAATCTGTTCAAAGAGATTCTCCTAAGCTCAACTATGACAACTTTGGTAAATCCATCATCATTACTGGATGCAAACCATGGACTCTCTATGAGAAGGAAAACTTTGGAGGGAAAAAGATTTGTGTGTATCCAAATTTTTCTTCATCCCCATGCAAACCGGGCTTCTTGGAAAACCCTCAGCTTTTGGAAATTTTGCCGATCAAGTCTCAAGTGTCAGACTTGGATGCTTCTCAAAGAGTTCCTTTGTTGCTGAACCATTTATTGAAGGAAAATCAAAATCCATTAATCTCTTTGACAATTAATCTATTATTAAAAGATACTATATGTCAAATACAAGAAGAATGAAAAAATATATTATAGTTTTTAGATTCTTAATATCAATTAAATAATAATTACAGAACATTTAAAGTACCAAAATATTAATCGAGGATTTTAATATATATAGTGCTATTCAGGATTACACATTTCATTTGTAATTATTTATAACCATTAGGCAGTGTAATTGTAATTCCTTCTACAAATTTCAACTTAACAAAATTTTAAAGGATCTTATTAAGAAGATTAAAAGAATGATACTCGCATGACTGCTAAGGGTGTTACAGTCAAGAGTGTCTGGTTTTCGATAATTAAAGTTTATTTTGTTTATTTATCTCTGCATGCTCCATGAAAGACTGCATGTCAGGAGGATTTCCCTTAGTGGAAAGTCTTGAGTGTATTCACCTCCAGATAAATGCTGAATTGTTCATTTATAATATACCTTTTCCTGTCTCATTTTTTTTAATAAACTCCTACCCCTATCAAGACCACATGATGTACGAACCCACTTATATTCATAACAAAATCCATTTGATTTACAACACATAATATATACAAAATTCCATTGGAAATTCAATCA
This sequence comes from Lepeophtheirus salmonis, assembly GCF_016086655.4. Taxonomy (NCBI): domain Eukaryota; kingdom Metazoa; phylum Arthropoda; class Copepoda; order Siphonostomatoida; family Caligidae; genus Lepeophtheirus; species Lepeophtheirus salmonis. The sequence goes on along the minus strand of NW_027295667.1, from coordinate 21,346 downwards.
TCTCAAACTATAATTCTCTCATCAAAAGTGAATTATTATTCATCTAAAGAGCTTCATACTATTTATTGAGTGGAATTTACAATATATACCCCATTTTCAATAAAAATTCCGACTTTTACTTATCAAATAAATAAACATATGTCATTTAAAAGTTGATATTTTATAGTAGTTGTTGCTTGTGTAAGCAAATTGTACATGTTACTACAAAAAAGAATATATAAAACATTCATTGAAGATAATGCAAAAAATGAATATTCTTTCTATGGTCGAGACATTATTAGCATAATTGAAAATTATAGCTGAAATAAGGTATCCTTACTCAACTGTACGGTTTTTTTTTTCAGAGTAATTGTTCTTAATTTACGTTGATTATATAAGATTCGGATAATAATATAACTTAATTTTCTTACTGTTTACACTCAATGTTCGAGAACTTTTGTAAGAGAAGAGGGCATGTTTTAAAAAAATGTGACTTCAATGTATACTTTACCCTCAATACGAAATCAACTGAAGAATTAACGTAATGGGGGTGCTTTAATAATAAATTTGTGGAATTTTAACTTCAATAAGTCTTGTTAAATCTGAGTTCAATTGAACTATATAAAATTTCAGATTTCCCCAAAAATTTCACACTCGTCAATTAAATTTGTACCAAGTTATTATCTTTTGAATGAATAGAATATGTATGTGCCTAAATTTGATTCCAAGTTGTTAAAGGAATGTTTCATATAGCTAATAGCTTTTGCTTCTCAGTATACGTTATTATCATATGGTTTTAATTAAAAATAATCGTTTATGATTAATAAAATAGCAATGAATTTCAAAATATTAGTAACAACTTGAGTCATCATATTATTTAAATAGTTGACATGTTACTTTTAAACTTACAAAATTAAATCTTGTGAACTATTACAAAATATATTTAATGTCATATTTTTATTCATTGATTATATTAATTTCCTTATCTTTTTGATAGGATGACAATGTCATTGAAGTTTAACAACACTTTTGGTATAAAACTATTTTGACCTAGATTAAATCCTCAATAACATTTACTTATTCACATTTCTTTATAGGTAAATAATAGTATTTTATGTTATTGGAGTATTGAAAAAACTTAAAAAAAAACAAAAACATACGGATAAATTAATGTTTTGTTTATTATTACAACTAAATATCATATTTTACATGAAAAATAACTGAAATAGTTATACAAAATTTCGATCCCATCAAAAATAACCAAGAAAACAATTCATGTAAAATTTATCCAAAACAGTTCCTTCATCTAAAATAAAATATCCCGAATCGATAAAATTTCCTTAAGATATTAACCTCACAATAGATTTCAGTAAATACATAATTCATTATATAAAATAATTATTAATTTTCTTTGATTAGTCTTATTTTCCTTTCATAATCATATTTGCTGTTAAAAATAGAAATTAATCTATTATGGGGTTTATGAGTTAATTAAGATCATAATTATTGTAAGAATAAAATTAAGTGGTAATTTTTTATCTGTTAATAGTTTATAGCTTAGCTTTAACTAGCTTAAACGTTATTTCAATATTCGAAAATACCTCATATCATGGAATATTGTCGATAAGTCAGTAATCAAGAAAACAAATGTGACTATTTTTAACTAAGGTAAATATGACGTAGATAAAGATAATAAAACGAAAACACAGACATGGAGGGATAAATGGCATTTGTTGAAAATTTGCAATTTAGAATTAACTTTCAAAAATAAATTTCAAAGGTAAAATTATTAAATTTTATAAAATAATATTATTATACTTTTTCCTGTATTTTTATTACACCCCATTTTTTATCTCCTTTTTCAAATATTTACCATGCAAATAACACGCTTTGCATAAAAAAGCATGAACAAGACATTTTTATATTGACAGTAATATTGAAGGAGTATCTTCTCCCAAGTAATAAGATAATGAAGATAAAAAATATGAAAAATCTTTCAATAAATTGATGGATGTAGGAGAAGATTTAAACGTATGCAAGAAATTGTTATGATCAAGAAAGGAATATATATTATTTTGTACTAGAAAAACTGCTAGTAAAGAAGATTTCCATGGACAAAAATTGCCTTTATATTGATCAAACTTTATGATGAATAATAAAACATAATAAATTCGTTTAATATTATTTATGACTAATATTCCGAACATATTTGTTTATTCCGACTCTTGAGGGAGTATATTCAAGTGTGAGTAATGTTATTCCAATACAATTTCACTTCATTTTTTGAAATTCAAACCAATCTTCTAATAAATGAATCGAAAGGATTGAAAGGGGGGATATAAACAGCTTAGAGCCTCTTCAAATATGGTTGAATACTTCCCTATATCCTCAATAGCTACTGCCACATCACATAGATCCAAAGAACCCCTCCAACCAAGAAAAAAATGACAAATGCAAAAATTTGACAAAAATCATATCAATTTGATCATTCATCTCTGACGTCACAAACTCAGAACCATTCCATTTAAAATCAGAAGAAACACGAAAGCCAAACAAGAACAGGAGTCATTAAAAAGAAGAAATGAAACAAACAGCACAGGCATGACAAAAATAGCAAAAATTAAGGAAGAACAAATATTGTTTCCATTTCTGCATCAATCAAAAAAAATCACCAGAAATAGAATGATTCAAACAAAAACTACGAAATATATATTTTTGTAAAATTGCTATTATCTATTACTGGTCAATAAGAAATATTTATTTAAATGCATTATCAAACATTCATGGAGATAAATTAAAAATAGATTCTTTTTGTTCTAATCAAATTAAACAAATAAAGGATATTAATTATAAAGTCATTTTAGACACAATTATGTGTTACTTGGTAAATCACAACAATATGTAAAGGTTAGAGCTTTACTTGATTCCAGGTCAAATACATCACTAATACAAGAAGCAACTGCCTTGAAATTAAAGTTAATAGGTTAACCCACGGCTTTAAAAATGAATGTGGTAGGTAATCAGAATATTGACATACAAAATTGAAGGTAGCAGTTTCAATTAATGAGTTTCGACAAAAATTAATTTGTCGGAAATCATAACAGCTACTACACTAAAAGAAATTGTCGAACTTTTTCACCATATCGTAATAATCGTAAGAGTTATGGTTTGTACATTATACATTACATACATTATTACATTAAATGTGACTTCAATGTATACTTTACCTTCAATACGAAATCAACTGAAGAATGAACATAATGGGGGTGCTTTAATAATAAATTTGAGGAATTTTAACTCCAATAAGTCTTGTTGAATCTGAGTTCCATTGAACTATATAAAATCTCAGATTTCCCCCAAAAAAAATTTCCCATTCGTCAATTAAATTTGTACCATGTTATTTTCTTTTAAATGAATAGAATATGGATGTGCTTTCCTCGGAGAGTATCTGTTATCTTGTCCAAAATTTGATTCCAAGTTGTTAAAGGAATGTTTCACATAGCTAATAGCTTTTGCTTCTCAGTATACGTTATTATCATACGGTTTTAACTAAAAATAATCCGTAATGATTAATAAATTAGCAATGGATTTCAAAATATTAGACACAACTTGAGTCATCCTATTAATTAAATCGTTGACATGTTACTTTTAGACTTACATAGTTATATCTTGTGAACTATTAGAAAATATATTTAATATAAATGTTTTATTAATTGATCCTTGTCATTTTTATAGGACGCCAATGTTATTGAAGTTTAACCACACTTTTCGTATAAAACTATTTTGACCTAGATTAAATCCTCAATAAGGTTTAGTTATTCACATCTCTTTATAGGTATATTCTCGGAGTATTAAAAAAATTTAAAAACAAAACATCCATACAAATAAATTAATATTTCGTTTATTATTACAACTAAATATAATATTTTACATGAAAAACAACTAAAATAGGATAAAAAATTTCGTACTGTTGTATCCCATCAAAAATAACAAAAAAAATTATTGTCAAATTTGTCCTACACAGTTTCTTCATCTAAAATATCATATCCCGAATCGATACGATTTCCTTAAAATATGAACCTCACAATATATTTAAGTAAATACATAATTCATAATATTAAATTAATATTTATTTTCTTTGATTAGAGTTATTTTCCTTTCATAATCATATTTGCTGTTAAAAATATAAGTTAATACATTATGGGGTTAATGAGTTAATTAAGATCATAGTTATTGTTTGAAAAAAATTAGGGATAATTTTTCTATGTGTAAATAGTTTCAAGTATAACTAGCTTAAACGCTATTTCAATATTCTAAACTACCTCATATCAAGCAATATTGTCGATATGTCAGTAATCAAGAAACAAATGTTACTATTTTTAACTAAGTTAAATATGACGTAGAGAAAGATAAAAAAAGAAAACACTGATACGGAGGGATAAATGCCATTTGTTGAAAATTCGAGATTTAGAAGTAATTCCTAGAAATAAATTTCAATGGGAAAATTATTAAAAATTTGGTTCCATAAAAAAAATATATACATAAAATGTAAATTAATTCCATTTAGAGATTATCAGTGGTATTACGTACATATAAATCTTTCACAAGATCTTTTGAAGATATTTTTTCCTACAATGTTTATAGTTCCACATTTTTTTATCTCCTTTTTCAAATATTTACCATGCAAATCACACGCTTTGCATAAAAAAGCATAGACAAGACATTTTTATATTGACAGTAATATTGAAGGAGTATCTTCTCCCAAGTAATAAGATAATGAAGATAAAAAATATGAAAAATCTTTCAATAAATTGATGGATGTAGGAGAAGATTTAAACGTATGCCAGAAATTGTTATGATCAAGAAAAGGAATATATATTATTTTGTACTAGAAAAACTGCTAGTAAGGAAGATTTCCATGGACAAAAATTGCCTTTATATTGATCAAACTTTATGATGAATAATAAAACATATTAAATTTGTTTAATATTATTTATATCTAATATTCCAACATATTTGTTTATTCCGACTCTTGAGGGAGTACATTCAAGTGTGAGTAATATTATTCCAATACAATTTCACTGCAGTTTTTGGGGGGTATAAACATCTTAGGGCCTCTTCAAATATGGTCAAATACTTTCCAATATCCTTAATAACCACTGCCACATCACATACATCCAAATAACCCTCTAATACCAACAAATATATACATTCAGTACTTTCATTTTTAAATTATTTTTTGTTTTTCTTTTGGAAATTATCATTTTGTTTAAACAAATATTTATATTTTATAAATTTCTACAAAAAAATCATTCAAAATTTTTTACAATAATATTTAAAGATCTAATATAAAAGCAATTTATATGATAAATCTTTTAAGTATAGAATTTCATCGTCATTTTGTCATATTATCTAACATTACTGAGAATACACTTATTAATTTTTTTATATTTTTTATTTTCTTGCATAATATCACCTTATAATGTAAGCTAATGTTATGGTATCTTAAAGAGGCTATTGCAGCTCTTCTGAAGCATTATAATTATTGAAAAGGCATTCAAATTATAAAAACTAAAAGACAGTAGTAACTTTGTCAAGCCTGATGAGACAAAATCATTTCTTTGACGAAAGTTTTTTTCAATAAGAATGCAAAACCAAGCAAAAAAAAAACTAAAAAAAATTATGACAAAGACGAAAATTTGACAAAAATATGACGAAGTCAAGACGAAGACTTAATTCTGTCGAAGACAAAATTTCTACAAAGACGAAATAAAAGATAACTAAGATGAAACAATGACGATGTCTGACGAAGATTATATTATGACACTGACGAAATTCTGACATAATCTAATGACTTATGCTTACGAACCCAAAAAATATCAATGCAAATAGTGATGTTGATGGTTAATTTCATTAATTATTAAGTGTTTTTGTATATAGGTGTGATTGGCAATGTGCAAAATTCCCATAAGAGGGGGTAATGAGCAACATACCCATCCAATTATATAGAACGTTTAATCGTCATTTAAACTTAACTCACGTTTTCAGGTGAAATAGATGTGGGTAATTTGATTATTAAATAATTCAATGCTTAACAATTTAATAGGTAAGGATTTGATTAAAATAAATTTGATTACTATCAATTTGATACTCTAGTATATTCCATTGAAATAGACATAGTTTTCACATCATCAAACTACTGTATGATAAAAGGGATAAAACATATCCCATGGAAAGGGATCAAGGCTTTAGGATGCATGAACAGACTTTTTTAATATATTATAAGTTCATCCCGGTGTAAAAGTGAACCACCTGGTAATAAAAATATCATGATAGCCACCACTTCAAATGTAGTTTCATTGGTGAATGTTTTATAATATATATAATAAACCCCACCCACAGATTTATGTAATATAGATATGTTAGGTATGTTCAAAATGAAGAAATAATTAACCCTGGATGTTGAAAAGTAATATCTAAATAAGTTTTTTGTATTCTGTAACAACTAATAGCTTATCGGTATATGAAATACGAACCGTTAACTTCGTTAGTTGCAGAACTTTTTTAATTTTATACTTAGATCCGTAAGTTTGGTATGCAGCTCCTCTGATAGCCAAATATGTTCAGTTGTTTTTTAAATCTAAAATATAAAACAAAAGGTGAGAAATTTAAATGAACCTTATAATATTTAGGTATATCAAGATGACTATATAGCAACAAGTAGGGTCAAATACAATAACAAAAAAAATTGTTGATCTTATTTAATAATAACGAAGTTAACCAGTCTTATTTCATATAAATATTATTAGGTGTGTTCAAAATAGACATAAACAAAAACTTATTTAGTTTCTTTTCAACATCCAATGTAATTATTTCAAAATCTACATTTTGAACTCGCAGTTATGTTACACAAATATTTTTTATTATAATATATCCTAGAAAACACATCCCAAAGCTACATTTGAAGTATGGTGGGTAGTGATCTACTTTTTAGACAGAGGTTCACTTGTACAGATGTATTATTTATATTAAAGGAGTCTGCATAGATCCTAAGGATAGTGATCCGATATGTTTTGTTACAATTTTTTAGCATACAGTAGTTTGATGATGTGAAAACTATGTCAATTTCAATGGAATATACTAGAGTACCAAATTGATAGTAATCAAATTTTATTTTAATCAAATCCTTACCTATTCAAATTGTTAAGCATTGAATTATTTAATAATCAAGTACCCACATCTATTTCACCTGAAAACGTGAGTTAAGTTTAAATGACGATTAAACGTTCTATATAGTGGATGGGTATGTTGCTCATTACCCCCTCTTATGGGAATTTGCACATTGCCAATCACACCCTATACAAAAACACTTAATAATTAATGAAATTAACCATCAACATCACTATTTGCATTGATATTTTTGGGTTCGTAAGTATAAGTCATTAGATTATGTCAGAATTTCGTCAGTGTCACAATATAATCTTCGTCAGACATCGTCATTGTTTCATCTTAGTTATCTTTTATTTCGTCATCGTCGAAGTTTTGTCTTCGAGAGAATTACGTCTTCGTCATGATTTTTGTCAAATTTTCGTCCTTGTCTCATCTTTGTCATAATTTTTGTTTAGATTTTTGTCTTGGTTTCGGCTTCGTATTGAAAAAAATTCCGTCAAAGAAATGATTTTGTCTTGTCAGGCTCGACGAAGTTACCACTGTATTTTAGTTTTTATAATTTGAATGCCTTTTCAAAAAGTATAATGCTTAAGAGGAGGTGCAATAGCCTCCTGAAGATATCACAGCATTAACTTACATTACAAGGTGATATTTTTCAAGAAAATAAAATATACAAAATATTAATAAGTTTATTCTCAATAATGTTGGAAAATATGACAAATATGATGATGAAATTTTATACCTAAAGATTTATCAAATAATTTGCATTTACTTTAGATCTTTAAAAATTATTGTAAGAAATTTATTGTATGATTTTTTTGTAGGAATTTATAAAATATAAATATTTGTTTAAACAAAATTATACTTATTAAAATTTTATTTCATTTACTATTTACTAACAGAATTAGATAAATAATTTGCAACAGAAATCAGTTAGATACTCAAAGAGTATTCTCAATAATGTTAGAAAATATGATCAATATGACGATGAAATTTTATACCTAAAATAATTGTTATATAATTTGTATTTATTTTAGGTCTTAAAAAATTATTGTAAGGAATTTATTGTATAATTTTTTTGTAGGAATTTATAAAATATAGATATTTGTTTAAACAATATGATAATTTCCAAAAAGAAAAACAAAAAAGTAGTTTAAAATGTAATGTACTGAATTAAACTATTTTTTGGTATTAGAGGGGTTCTTTGGATGTACGTGATGTGGCAGTGGTTATTAAGGATATTGCGAAGTATTCAACCATATTTTAAGAAGCCCTAAGCTATTTACACCCCCCACATCCGCCTTACCAATCCTTCCGATCCATTTATTAGAAGATTGGATTGAATTTCAAAAAATGCAATGAAACTCTATTGGAATAACATTACTCACACTTGAATGTACTCCCTCGGGAGTCGGAACAAACATATATGTTCAGATATTTATCATAAATAATATTAATGGAATTTATAATGTTTTATTATTCATCATAAATTTTGATCAAAATATGGGCAATTTTCCTCCATGGCAATCTTCCACTGGCAGTTTTCCTAGTACCAAATAATGTATATTCCTTTTCTTCAACATAACAATTTCTTGCATACATTTACTTCTTCTCATACATCCGTCAATTTATCGAAAGATTCTTAATAATTTTTATCTTCACTATCTTATTATTTGGGGGAAGATACTCCTTCAATATTACTGTCAATATAAAATGAGTTGTTCATGCATTTTTCATGCAAAGCGTGTGATTTGCATTGTAAATACTTGAAAAAGGAGATAAAAAAATGTGGAACTTATAAACATTGTAGGAAAAAATATCTTAAAAGATCTTGCGAAAGATTTATATGTACGTAATACCACTGATAATCTCTAAATGGAATTAATTTACATTTTATGTATATATTTTTTTATGGAACCAAATTTTTAATAATTTTCCCATTGAAATTTATTTCTAGGAATTACTTCTAAATCTCGAATTTTCAACAAATGGCATTTATCCCTCCGTATCAGTGTTTTCTTTTTTTATCTTTCTCTACGTCATATTTAACTTAGTTAAAAATAGTAACATTTGTTTCTTGATTACTGACATATCGACAATATTGCTTGATATGAGGTAGTTTAGAATATTGAAATAGCGTTTAAGCTAGTTATACTTGAAACTATTTACACATAGAAAAATTATCCCTAATTTTTTTCAAACAATAACTATGATCTTAATTAACTCATTAACCCCATAATGTATTAACTTATATTTTTAACAGCAAATATGATTATGAAAGGAAAATAACTCTAATCAAAGAAAATAAATATTAATTTAATATTATGAATTATGTATTTACTTAAATATATTGTGAGGTTCATATTTTAAGGAAATCGTATCGATTCGGGATATGATATTTTCGATGAAGAAACTGTGTAGGACAAATTTGGCAAGAATTTTTTTTTGTTATTTTTGATGGGATACAACAGTACGAAATTTTTTATCCTATTTTAGTTGTTTTTCATGTAAAATATTATATTTAGTTGTAATAATAAACGAAATATTAATTTATTTGTATGGATGTTTTGTTTTTAAATTTTTTAATACTCCGAGAATATACCTATAAAGAGATGTGAATAACTAAACCTTATTGAGGATTTAATCTAGGTCAAAATAGTTTTATACGAAAAGTGTGGTTAAACTTCAATAACATTGGCGTCCTATAAAAATGATAAGGAAATTAATATAATCAATTAATAAAACATTTATATTAAATATATTTTCTAATAGTTCACAAGATATAACTATGTAAGTCTAAAAGTAACATGTCAACGATTTAATTAATAGGATGACTCAAGTTGTGTCTAATATTTTGAAATCCATTGCTAATTTATTAATCATTACGGATTATTTTTAGTTAAAACCGTATGATAATAACGTATACTGAGAAGCAAAAGCTATTAGCTATGTGAAACATTCCTTTAACAACTTGGAATCAAATTTTGGACAAGATAACAGATACTCTCCGAGGAAAGCACATCCATATTCTATTCATTTAAAAGAAAATAACATGGTACAAATTTAATTGACGAATGGGAAATTTTTGGGGGAAATCTGAGATTTGATATAGTTCAATGGAACTCAGATTCAACAAGACTTATTGGAGTTAAAATTCCTCAAATTTATTATTAAAGCACCCCCATTATGTTCATTCTTCAGTTGATTTCGTATTGAAGGTAAAGTATACATTGAAGTCACATTTAATGTAATAATGTATGTAATGTATAATGTACAAACCATAACTCTTACGATTATTACGATATGGTGAAAAAGTTCGACAATTTCTTTTAGTGTAGTAGCTGTTATGATTTCCGACAAATTATTTTTTGTCGAAACTCATTAATTGAAACTGCTACCTTCAATTTTGTATGTCAATATTCTGATTACCTACCACATTCATTTTTAAAGCCGTGGGTTAACCTATTAACTTTAATTTCAAGGCAGTTGCTTCTTGTATTAGTGATGTATTTGACCCGGAATCAAGTAAAGCTTTACATATTGTTGTGATTTACCAAGTAACATAATTGTGCCTAAATGACTTTATAATTAATATCCTTTTTATTTGTTTAGTTTGATTAGAACAAAAAGAATCTATTTTAATTTATCTCCATGAATGTTTGATAATGCTTTTAAATAAATATTTTATATTGACCTATAATAGATAATAGCAATTTTACAAAAATATATATTTCGTAGTTTTTGTTTGAATCATTCTATTTCTGGTGATTTTTCTTCCCGTCTTGACTTTGGTGGAGTGTTTGATTGATGCAGAAATGGAAACAATATTTGTTCTTCCTTTATTTTTGTCATGTCTGTGCTGTTTGTTTCATTTCTTCTTTTTAATGACTCCTGTTCTTGTTTGGCTTTGGTGCTTCTTCTGATTTTAAATGGAATGGTTCTGAGTTTGTGACGTCTGAGATGAATGATCAAATTGATATGATTATTGTCAAATTTTTGCATTTGTCATTTTTTTCTTGGTTAGAGGGGTTCTTTGGATCTATGTGATGTGGCAGTAGCTATTGAGGATATAGGGAAGTATTCAACCATATTTGAAGAGGCTCTAAGCTGTTTATATCCCCCCCTACCTTACCAATCCTTTCGATTCATTTATTAGAAGATTGGTTTGAATTTCAATTCAAAAAATTAAGTGAAATTGTATTGGAATAACATTACTCACACTTGAATGTACTCCCTCAAGAGTCGGAATAAACAAATATGTTCGGAATATTAGTCATAAATAATATTAAACGAATTTAATATGTTTTATTATTCATCATAAAGGCAATTTTTTTCCATGGAAATCTTCTTTACTAGCAGTTTTTTTAGTACAAAATAATATATATTCCTTTTTTGATCATAACAATTTCTGTATACGTTTAAAATCTTCTCCTACATCCATCAATTTATTGAAAGATTTTTCATATTTTTTATCTTCACTATCTTATTAATTGGGAGAAGATACTCCTTCAATATTACTGTCAATATAAAATGTGTTGTTCATGCTTTTTTTATGCAAAAGCGTGTTATTTGCATGGTAAATATTTGAAAAGGAGATAAAAATAGGGTGTAATAAAAAAATTACAGGAAAAAGTATAATAATATTATTTTATAAAATTTAATAATTTTACCTTGAAATTTATTTTTGAAAGTTACTTCTAAATTTTTTCATTTTATCCCTCCATGTCTGTGTTTTCGTTTTATCTTTATCTACGTCATATTTACCTTAGTTAAAAATAGTCACATTTGTTTTCTTGATTAATGACTTATCGACAATATTTCATGATATGAGGTATTTTAGAATATTGAAATAACGTTTAAGCTATTTAAAGCTAAGCTATAAACTATTAACAGATAAAAAAATTACCACTAAATTTTATTCTTACAATAATTATGATCTTAATTAACTCATAAACCCCATAATAGATTAATTTCTATTTTTTACAGCAAATATGATTATGAAAGGGAAATAAGACTAATCAAAGAAAATTAATATTAATTTAATATTATGAATTATGTATTTACTTAAATCTATTGTGAGGTTAATATTTTAAGAAAATCTTATCGCTTCAGGATATTTTATTTTAGATGAAGGAACTGTTTGGGACAAATTTTACATGAATTGTTTTCTCTGTTATTTTTGATGGGATACCACAGTACGAAATTTTGTATAACTATTTAAGTTATTTTTCATGTAAAATATGATATTTAGTTGTAATAATAAACAAAACATTAATTTATTCGTATGTTGTTGTTTTTTTTAAGTTTTTTCAATACTCCAATAACATAAAATATTATTATTTACCTATAAAGAAATGTGAATAAGTAAATGTTATTGAGGATTTGATCTAGGTCAAAATAGTTTTATACCAAAAGTGTGGTTAAACTTCAATGACATTGTCATCCTATCAAAAAGATAAGGAAATTAATATAATCAATGAATAAAAATATGCCATTAAATATATTTTGTAATAGTTCACAAGATTTAATTTTGTAAGTTTAAAAGTAACATGTCAACTATTTAAATAATATGATGACTCAAGTTGTTACTAATATTTTGAAATTCATTGCTAATTTATTAATCATAAACGATTATTTTTAATTAAAACCATATGATAATAACGTATACTGAGAAGCAAAAGCTATTAGCTATATGAAACATTCCTTTAACAACTTGGAATCAAATTTAGGCACATACATATTCTATTCATTCAAAAGAAAATAACTTGGTACAAATTTAATTGACGAGTGTGAAATTTTTTGGGGAAATCTGAGATTTTATATAGTTCAATTGAACTCAGATTTAACAAGACTTATTGGAGTTAAAATTCCACAAATTTATTATTAAAGCACCCCCATTATGTTCATTCTTCAGTTGATTTCGTATTGAGGGTAAAGTATACATTGAAGTCACATTTTTTTAAAACATGCCCTCTTCTCTTACAAAAGTTCTCAAACATTGAGTGTAAACAGTAAGAAAATTAAGTTATATTATTATCCGAAACTTATATAATCAACGTAAATTAAGAACAATTACTCTGGAAAAAAAAACTCGTACAGTTGAGTAAGGATACCTTATTTCAGCTATAATTTTCAATTATGCCAATAATGTCTCGACCATAGAAAGAATATTCATTTTTTGCATTATCTTCAATGAATGTTTTATATATTCTTTTTTGTAGTAACATGTACAATTTGCTTACACAAGCAACAACTACTATAAAATATCAACTTTTAAATGACATATGTTTATTTATTTGATAAGTAAAAGTCGGAATTTTGATTGAAAATGGGGTATACATTGTAAATTCCACTCAATAAATAGTATGAAGCTCTTTAGATGAATAATAATTCACTTTTGATGAGAATTATAGTTTGAGATGATTGAATTTCCAATGGAATTTTGGTATATTATGTGTTGTAAATCAAATGGATTTTGTTATGAATATAAGTGGGTTCGTACATCATGTGGTCTTGATAGGGGGTAGGAGTTTATTAAAAAAATGAGACAGGAAAAGGTATATTATAATGAACAATTCAGCATTTATCTGAGGTGAATACACTCAAGACAAGCCCACTCAAGGGAAATCCTCCTGACATGCAGTCTTTCATGGAGCATGCAGAGATAAATAAACAATAAACTTTAATTATCGAAAAACCAGACTTGACTGTAACACCCTAGCAGTCATGCGAGTATCATTCTTTTAATCTTCTTAATAAGATCCAAATTTTGTTAAGTTGAAATTTGTAGAAGGAATTACAATTACACTGCCTAATGGTTATAAATAATTACAAATGAAATGTGTAATCCTGAATAGCACTATATATATTAAAATCCTCGATTAATATTTTGGTTCTTTAAATGTTCTGTAATTATTATTTAATTGATATTAAGAATCTAAAAACTATAATATATTTTTTTCATTTTTCTTGTATTTGACATATAGTATCTTTTAATAATAGATTAATTGTCAAAGAGATTAATGGATTTTGATTTTCCTTCAATAAATGGTTCAGCAACAAAGGAACTCTTTGAGAAGCATCCAAGTCTGACACTTGAGACTTGATCGGCAAAATTTCCAAAAGCTGAGGGTTTTTCCAAGAAGCCCGGTTTGCATGGTGTTGAAGAAAAATTTGGATACACACAAATCTTTTTCCTCCAAAGTTTTCCTTCTCATAGAGAGTCCATGGTTTGCATCCAGTAATGATGATGGATTTACCAAAGTTGTCATAGTTGAGCTTAGGAGAATCTCTTTGAACAGATTGCTCAATTCCCATAAATCCAGGTCCTTCATAAAAGTTGATTGTATTTGCAAAAAGGTCATCTACACCCGAATACCGAATAGATGAGACTTTGCCGTTGATTTCTCCCAGTGTACTAATCTGAACATTTCGGCCCCATACATAGCTTACCATTTTGTTGTAATTCCTCTGTTAAAATTAATTTCTTCATACAGTAGCCAGATCCCGTATAAATATGCGGATTTGGCTTTGTTATTGAATCCGATGAGTTGCAAATCCTCTTCATTTCTTGCAACAATTTTTGAAGTCCCTTGTAGATTTGTTTTGGAAAACAGTCTGATGTCCTGGGCTCCAAGAGAAATTCCAACCAGAATAGTTAAGGATAGAAGTACTTTCATGTTATCAATTGATGGTATCGCTGTGTAACTTATTTTTCTCCATGTTTGGACTTATATACTTACTATTAGATGATAAATAAATAATTTATCCTCGCTTATCAACTTAGTATTAATTGAAACTAATAAAAAGAGTTGATAAGCAAACCTTCTATGAAGTAACTAGAAGAACGGTAAAGTTCAAAATAATAAAATAGCTAGAGATAGGATTTCTGTAAGACTACAAGGAGAAGGCAAAAACGAGACTTGCGGTCAAGGAACGTCGTACCCCTCCCCCAAATTAAAATATTTTAAAAAAATTACCAGAGAAAGAATAGCATTTCGTGAAAAATGGCAGTAATTTTTTCAGAATTTTCTTTTCTAAAGAAAGATCACTCGATAAAATATGCTGCTTTCAAAAGAAAGAAAAAACAAGCTCCCCCAAAAAAAAAAAAAGAAAATATATATATATATATATATAATATTGATATAATCCTGCAAACGCCCCTAATGGTACAAATTGAACTAAGACCATGTTAATATCAGTTATATCAGCTGTCCCTTATATGAATGGGGGAAAGGAATTTAGTTAAAATAGCATTTGTGCAGGGAAAACATTATAACTATATTTAACTTCATATATCTTTATTTCATTATGCAATTTACACCAAAGGTAGGCGTAATTTTTTTATAGAGAAAGATGTTAGCACACAACTACTTACTAAATATTGAAACAAAGAAGAAAGAACACACATTTCAACCGTTTTTCATTTTCTAATTGCTATACTTAGTTTTTACTTTACAAACATTTCCTTTTTAAATATAACATAATCTTCGCTATAAGGTATTTTCTTATAAAAAGCACGTCGAAAATTTACTACCTGAAAAAAATAACTCCCTAAAAGAAAACATGTTCAAGAGCGAACTTATCAAAACAGCAAAAAGAAAATACATAGTATATTGCTTATTTCCAAATTGTATTTGTGAATAAAGTATGGTCTTGTCTTGGTTTTTTTAAAATTGCGTATTATGTTTATTTCTTTTATTTATTTTGACAAATAATAAATTCAATCATCTACATGCAAAAATAATCAAATGCTTTTTCGTAGCATTGGCTGTCTCTAATAGTCTGGTATATCTGTAGAACCAACTATTCCAACTTACCTTCAACTTCTCGCTTGGTTATCAATAGAGGCTTCTCAAAAAAATATTCTAGAAAAGGTAACAATATAAGAAAGGTGTTTATAAAAAAATTTATCGTAGGAATGAATTGAATATCTTATGAAGAATGTCGTTCCATTGATTTCCTGCAACGGAAAAAACCACTTTTTTTTATTTATAAAAAATTAAACGAACTTCCCCAACAAAAAATTAATAAATATACATTTTCCTCAACATATCGATTTGTTACCTACATTGCCTTTTTCTCCTACATCCGTCACTTTATCCAAAGATTCTTCAGAATCTAATTATTTGGGAGAATATATTCCATCAACATTATTGTCTAATTTGTTACCAGGTATTACTCAACATTAAGTTAATTAATTTTTTAAACTTTTAATCCATCCCTTTTCTTTTATCAAACTCAGCATGCTATTTTGATTGTACAAGTAACTTGTCAAACCTATTTTGACCTCTCATGAGTGTGCAACTTTTGTGTTTAAATAATGTTACATGAACATGTGTTTAAATGACCTGTAAAAAGAAAAAAAATGTGTTCTTCATGCGAAGGGTGTGATTTTGCACAGTAAATATTTGAAGAAGGAGATGGAGATAAAAAAATGTGGAAATTGTAAGCATTGCAAGAAATAATATTTTAATAAATCCTAAAAAATATATATGTTCGTATACAACTGATAACCTTTTAATGTAATTAATGTACATTAGGGGATATCACGGGAGCCCAAAATTGAGCTATCACACATTCTGACCTCTTAAAAGTTGGTAATGGTAAATAAAAATCCGTTTCACAACAAAAAATTCCCGGGTATCCTGCCCCTCCCCTTTGTCCGAAAGGTTTCTGTATGAAGTAAACAAAAAATCATAACATAAACTTTTTTTTTCTTATTTATAAAAAAGCTTTATGTGCTTTAAAAAATGATTTTGTACGATAAGTATTTTTTTGCTCAAGTTAAATCCTTTACTTCTACAGAAAGACAAAAGTTGCGTGCCCGGATTTAGTCCGAAAATAGACAAAAAGATAAAAATTAGGTATGAAAAGGAGAAAGTAATGTGGATAGCATAAATGCTAAATGTTTGTAAAGTAAATTAACTTTGTACATTTGGAACAAAGAAATCAAAATTTTACATTTTTTATAATTACCTCTTTGTATTTTGAAAAATAGACTTACTCACATGTTTCTTTAATACAACAACTTCAAATCGAACCATCATTCAAGTACTTAATTATAAATGTGATGCAAGTGATTTTTCATAAAGTAGTATTCAACCAGAAACAACAATGGCTACAATAACTTTAACTCTGCATTTCCTTTTTGGTCAGCCCAGTGATCTAAATCCAGAAATTCTCCAATCTATAAAGGCTGTCTATAAATCCCTTTTATTTGTTAATCAATACTTAAATCAAACTCGTCTTGGTAAATAGTTTAAAAGAGAGGCTTATTTAACCCCTGATGATTTCAACATTTTCAATGTGATTTCCCTCTCCCTGCTTAGCCTGAGCAACGTCGGGTACCCAATAGGTCATATCTAATATATGATAAAAGGTAACCTAACAATATTTTTTTTAAATAAATAAACATCATCAAATAATTTTTTTTAACTAAAATTGATTTTGCTCCTCTGAAAGATCGTATCCTACAAGATGTTTTGTTTTATATTATGACTTGATAGGCATTTTCAGTAGAGGGTATTTTCATTTCGGAAAATTTGTTGAGTAAAAAAAAACCTGCAGGCTGTGGATATGTTTTGCTGTCATTGTTATTTATTAGGTTATTTCAAACATCGGAAAAGAAATATTTACAAATAAGTTTTTCATCTTTTCAAATTGCATAAAGTATTTGTATAAATTGTTTTTAATAGTTGCAATTTTGTACAATTAACAATTTGTACATTTTCTAACGTCCTATTTAATTAAGACCAAAAGCAAAATGTTAGTGTTGCTTAAGAAATGAAGAGATCGCACCCACTTAATTTCCCATTTTGTAAACACACTTTCACTTTTTTTAGAATAAAACATGGGACAGTAATAGTGATGTAAATCGTGTGATTATTTTACCTGGTCTGTTTTTTGTTTGTTTCGTTTTTTGTTTAATTTTTAATTAAATGTTTAAATATAAACTCTTTATACAATAATAACTTTAGAATCGAGTGCTCTCAAGTACAAGTATTTTTGTATTTCTGAGAGTAATAAACTTAGTTATAGTTGGCAACACGGATTTTGTCCTAATATTTTGTGTACCTCAAATCTAATTTATTTCTGGATTATTATCACCAGTCGTTGTAACTGTAACCTTGACTGTTTTTATTTTGTTACAGTGGCCTAGTCCCTGCCTTACGAAGAAGATACAGAGTGTAGTTATAAATTCTAATGTTTTTGACCCTTGTGACGTTACTTCATCTGTTGAGCAGTGAGTTACTTCATCTGTTGAGCAAGGTAGTGGTGTACATGGACCCACGCTCTTATACATTTACTTTAACGACTTAGTGGATAATTTTTCAGAAGACGCATTTTTATACGCAGACGATACGAAGATTATCTGTTCTGATTTAAATTCTCTCAGTTATGTCTAAATCAAATTTATTAACTGGAGTATTACTTGAAGAATGCACAAAAATGGCAGTAAATTTGTCCTGCTTCCTTTCTCCAAAAAGAGTTATTCCACCCAAGTCTCAAGATGGTAGATGATTACTTAGACAAAGGAATCTACATTTCTGGTGATCTAAGGTTTAAGAAGCAACTACTTGATTAGGAAGACCAACCAAAACTTGGGAATTATCAAAAGAAACTTTAAAACTGGTGACTCTTCTGTGATGGTAAAACTTTATAAACTTTAAGTCATTCCGTTTTTCACGTACGGATCTGAAATCTTGAATCCTTCAATTAACTCAGAAAAGGTGCAAGCCAAGTAGTTATTGAAAATTTTTCTTCATTACAAGAACTATAAATGCAAAATCAAAAGACGTGGTCTCAACACTTTGTCTCATAGACGTGCTATTAAAGATATAATTACACTCCATTAAGTTTTAAACAAAAAGATAAACCTAACTCTGTCACCCTGAATAATAAATAGAGCCCATATATGCCACGAAACAAGACTCTCCATTATCCACTCACAATATAATATATCTACCAAAACAATAATTGACATCTGTAAGCATAGTTTCTAATACAGATCTACAAGTCTTTGTAAAACAATACCTTTTTGTCTTTGTCAGGGAAGTGAGGCTGACCTCTTGCAATTTTAAGTCAATTATTTTTTGTGTGACAAGTTTATATCTATATATATTATTTATATTTTTAGTCTACTTTATTGTGTTGATTTTTTGTTTCTTTGCACCGTCATGTTATTTTAAAATTTTTAAACTATTTACTCTAATTACGAATAATAATTTATATATATTTTATAAACACAAAATTTAAATCGACATTTGTAGGATTAATTTACCACCGTTGGTCGAAATAAATAAATAAATATATTGTGTTTCAAAAAAGGGTTCTAGATAATTTTGCTGCATGACATATTTGCCGCCTTTACCGGATTTTCTTATTATTTTTTTCATTGTCCTGCTCAGTTTAATTACATTTTTCGAATGAAAGAAAAAAAAGGAAAATTGTGAAAAATTATAAAATAAAGAAGAAAGAGTTACTGATTCTCCTTTTTAAGGACTAAGGAATCACGTATCTGGAAGGATGAGTAAATTTCGAAAGGACTTATTGATTAGATAAATTAATGAGGCATAGTCGTCATCTTAGTTAAGGCTTAAAGAAATAGAAGGAACTTCAAATATATCACTGAAATTTAAAAATCCCTACTCATAGTAAATCGATCTCATCTATGTTTGACTCAAAGATGGAGTTTGCTCAACTTCCTATGAAGCTGATAAAATATTACATTAAAATTAACAGTAATTTATCTTTATAACAAATATGTAATTTTTAAAACTCTGTTAGTGAACTAGGACATTATTTTCCCCAAATTTACATAAATGATTCTTATTGCTTTTAATATAGTCATTATGGAAATGACTATTTTAAATATCATTATATACAAAATTTAGTGGATTGAGCAGTAATTTCTCGTTAAGGATTTTTTCGTATTTTAATAATTTTTCATCGAGGTTTAGTGAATTTAATAAGCTGTTTTGCTTAGAAGTTGTTTCTTTGATAATCTTTTTTGAAACTTGGATTCCTCTACCGTATATGTAAGTACTAAAGTACTCAACGGTTCCAACGTAAATGTAATGTTGTAGCTAGTATTTTTGTAATACATCCAACCGCATCTAAACTGATAGGTAGTAATTTGATTTCCAAAATTGAATAAAGTTTGAAAAACAAAAAGGTAGTGCATCCAAATGATGTAGTCCGGCAAGTTACATTCTGGGAACTGGTATCAACATCATTTATGTTTGAGGTATTCAAGGAGACTCTTACAATAGTACAAACATTATTATTGCTGATTTTGAGGTCAAAATGTCCTGCTTTAAAAATTGAAATCTTTAAATAAGTAGTGTTCAATTCGAGTTAGAAAATTGTTAGAAAATTGGAAAATAGTTATAGCACCACAAGTAACAGAAGCAAGAACGACTCTGAAGATTAATATTCGTGTCAAGTTAGCTATTACGAATATACATGAATACAATGGTCACAAATTTCTAAAGTATCACGCCTTTGGAACAGTTCAAAAAATTGGAACTATGAAGTATAGGAATTTGGTAATACTTCAATAACAATTCACTTTTATGTTGGATCAAACAACAACTACGACGATGCTTACAAGTTACGTACGGAATACATTGAATGTTGACATGATTGTTGTCTCACTTTCCTTTTCTTTCTCTCCACTGCAAAGACTAGGGGGAAGCTTGCTATTTAGTGACGTCAGAGCGTTGTAGGAGCGTCGTAAACGCCAGAAAAGCAAATATGATACGAGTCAACATAAAAGCAGTCTAGAAATAAATATTAATAAATTTATGAAAGGACTTTTACGGAAGACACAGAGGCGGCTTGCCACAAATAGCCAAGGCTAATTTGCTTGGTTTGCTATGTTGATAATTTATTTAAATAACTGCTTTAATTATATGGAAAGAAGAGATGGTTTAATAATATATAATTAAATAAATACCAGTCACAATGTATTTTGTGAGCCTAGTATTCTGTGTTTATCAGTTGAATAAGCCTTTACTTTTTCCAATTAAATTTATAAATAAATAGGTATTCTGTGGTACAATAAAATTTATATTGCCCACGTTTACACCACTCCTTTATATAAATTTCAAATATTAGTTGGTAATAAAAATGGTTAATGCTATAATTCAAATTAGACATTATGAGACGTCGAATGACAACTTGTACAATATGC
>NW_027295666.1:0-801 GCF_016086655.4 Lepeophtheirus salmonis | reverse complement strand
CTCATTATTTCTTCCTGACGTTCGTATCTTCCCCTGGCCTAGTGACGAGTTTATTAAACACCACCACACTTTTGCAGCGAGGATGGTAAAGTTACTCCCACGGTTAACACTTTGTGAATTAAGAACGGAATGCTCTCGTATGTAGCATGTAGAATCGACAGAAGAATTGAGTAGATTATTAAAACATAACTGATTTCGTTAGTGAAAGATCACCTGAAAAACTGTGTATAAAAGTATATAAAAAGGCCTACGATTTTGAAACTCAAGATGAAGTTCTGCCTTTAGATTCGACTGTAACAGGTAATCTTGGTGTGAGCCAACCATCTCTGTTTGAGCTGTCCGGTGCGCGTAGAGGTCATCGTTGGGCGACTAGGTCCGACGAATTCGATAATTATGTTTCTTTGTTCGGTGGAATGGATGCAGACAAGAAGGCAGCACTGCTACTTTTCTGTGCCGGCTCCAATGTTCAACAATGGAGGAAAACCCTAAATCCTACTTCAAAAGAAAATGTGTAGAGCAATGACTCAGGATTTCTCATCATCTGACTCGTTACTCCTTGAGAGATTTCACTTGTCAGAACTCAATCAAATGCAGGATGAGCTTATTGATGATTTCGTGGCCCGATTAATGGCACAGGCTCAGTTTGGAAAATTTCAATGGAGGGGGGCTAAAGAATCCTATGAAGACGAAGCAATTGTGGGCGCAATATTTAACAAACACCTACTCTAGTAAATGAAGACAAGTTGTGTTTGAAAGAAACATTTTTCAAAGATCATTCGAGAGAAATGGTGAAAAGTAAAA
>NW_027295665.1:0-1834 GCF_016086655.4 Lepeophtheirus salmonis | reverse complement strand
AAACAATTCATAACAGTAAAGGATTCATTTCATGTATAATTTGAACAAACGTGTCAGTAGCGTGTATGCACTAACAGAATACTGACTTTTCAAGGGGGATATTAGCAGTAACCTCTTCAACTACTGACGTATCCCTTTTCATTCGCTGTAGTGCCCTTCCCATTTACAACCCTCAATTAACAGGATTTCTAAACTTTAAAAAAATTGTTAGGCCCTGTATTGTAGTTTAAAAATCAACATGATGATTCTAAATTTATTTTCTAAAAAAACTTAATTAAAAACTACTTATGAATGCACTGCCAAAAGAGAACTAAAAATATATTTTAAATGATTATTGGAGAAAAATAGTACAAATACTATCAATAATGTACACACATAAATTCATTAATGGCTGTTCAAACAAATAAAAACCACACTAGGAACAATACTATATTTGTAAATACAATTTATGGAGTCGAGGTTTTAACGATTTCTTTTAAAAATGTACCGAGAAATTAATTAATAAACTAATAAACGAACAATATCAAAACTGATAAAAACACGTCGTATGAATTACAATACTTTCCTGGTAAGGACTTCTTCAAAATTAAATTCACCTTTTCAGCTGTGTAGGTGATCTCCCAATATTTTGGAGAATACCAAACAACAGGACTTCCATCACATATTTTATTTGGGAAATTGTCTAAGTTAGGATTAAAAGGGAATAAATATTCTGTTCTTGTGAAGTTTAATACTGCTGTTATGTTTGGTTGATGTTGTTATATGAAAAGGAGAAAATAAAAAAGTGGCAGAAACAGAACGATAAATGCAAAATTACATTATTATATTTAATATTATGAATATTTCGATGTATTGCTTTGTATTTAATATATTGTGTGGATATTTTAACTAATGCTTTGTTAGTTGTTTTTATTTATATGTATCATATTATATATTGTTCTTGTTTGTGATCCCGGAAGCATTCATTCTATCTCAATGTCAAATGGTAATCTAGGAATATCTTAGGATAGATTGATTTAAAGTTGAAAATATGTGCTTTTTTATTCAGAGCCTAATGCTTCATGACAAATATATTTATAAAAGTGGAAAAGTATCTCATTTTTTCGAAAAAAAAAAAACACTTGTTTATGTTATTTTATGATATTTTTTAAACCACCATCAATTTTTGGACATACTGTATAAATATCGTAACCCTCCCCATCAAAAGAAAAATAATAAATGGTCACAAATCAAAGAACCAAAATGGAATATTTAATTATTAAGGAATTGCTCGTGAGTATAAACTAATATCTAGTTATGCAAGGTAAAGAAATGTACAAATGTGTTACAAATAATATTGTGAGACTACCAGGACCCATATGTTTTCAACTTTTTTTCATGAAAAGGATAAGATGGGTAAAATATAAAAATATTATAGAAAAAAGTATAAACTCTATAACCAGTAGATAAAAAATTAAACATATAAACAAAATAAAAGTGGTTTTTTTAAATGATTTATCTCCTATAAAATAAATTATAAGTATTGGAATTTATTATAACTATAAATTTTAATTTCATTTCAAATGTAATCAAGTATAAAGAACAGATTTATGATACTCTTGTGTTTTTAAGAAAGTACTTTTGTGCTGGAGTATTCACCCACTTTGGCATTTGATCATCTAAAAATAAGAATACAAAAATGATTTTTTTATATTACACAAGGAGTTAAGGGACCATAGGAGCAAAGGAATATGAGAACGCCAAACATGCAATGTTAAACATAAATGCAACATAAATGATATATCCATATAGTTATCACATTTCATTCATGTTAGTGTATTAACTAAAGTATAAA
>NW_027295664.1:0-1613 GCF_016086655.4 Lepeophtheirus salmonis | reverse complement strand
TCTTTCCCCACAGCAATGTTAGAGTATAAAGGGTGCTTTATCGCAGTTTTAATTATAGAAAAAATGAGAAAGTTCAAAATAGAATTAATTTCCATTTCTGAATGTCTTGGACAATAGGAGGGCACCTACTTTAGGATTAATGAAAATGGATTTTCATTCTTATAGAATTTGGTTGTTTAGGCCATCAAAATGGCCAACATCCATAATGTTGTCATTATGTGCGAATAATAATCTACACAACTTAGAATAAAATAAAAAAATCATTATATACAGAAAGCTATAAAGTTAAGCCGTATACACATAAAAAAATAAACCAACATCATATCGAGGTCCAATTAAAAATTATTAATAGGAATATGTTAAAATAGAAGACATTAACTAAGTCTACTGTATTATTGTTTATTTTATTAAAAGCGTAGATATACATTTGATTCATGATATTTATTGGAATAGTGTGATAGGCAATAGTAAGTTTAAGGCCAGTATTAGCTATTTTTGATAGAGCAGGTCTATTGAATTTAAACTTTACACAGTTGAACAAAATTAAACTTTTTTCTCATTACGAATTTCATAGTATTTTTCTATTTTTTTGTTAAAGCACATAGAGTTTTTAAAATACAGTGGTTTGAAATGTTTATCTATTTGTGGAAATAATATAATTTTGGGAACACAAATAGATAAAAATTTTGGTCCCCCATCATACTTTCATTCCAAAATCAGTGGTATGGATTCTCAATTGTGCGAATATCCTGATGAAATTGCTCTCCTTGTTCGTTACCCATAGCTCCAAGGTTTTTGGCGAAGAAATCTAAGTGGGAATGTTGGAACTGTATTTTTCAATAACATTTGGCATTTGCCGTTTCCAAATAAATTTACACATATCCCTTTCAAAGCCAGCCAAGCCTTCAATTCCAGTGGAGGTAAGGCCTTTTGAAGTTCAGCGTCATTCAAAACCTCCTAAATTTTTAATCCAACAAAATTGCCTCCTTCAATTTTGCTGCACTAACCTTAGAAAATTTATTAATGGTTTCTTTTATTATAAAACTATACCTAGTATTAAGATAATGGTTTATATCCTCTATCTAAAGAAAATGTATCCATAAATTATTAGATGCAGTTGTTCAAAGTTACAAGGAGCTAACATTAATATAGTCTACCGTATTATATTATAAATAAGATGCGAACCCACTTTATATAGTCCCAGGGTCAGTTTATAAGTAGCAAATCTTACATCATGAGTTAGATGGGTTGAAGATAAGTAAAAATTATTAATTATGTTTAATTAGCTATCCCAGCTCAACCTAGGGAAGTTCTTAGGGTCTTGTCGTCTTCCAGAGGCATGTCAGCGTGTCTACTCACAACTAAGATTAAATTAAAGATTTTTATCTAATGCTGTCTTCATACAGGTTATAGGATTAATAAACTAATTATTGCGCTACTTAAAAGCCACATATATATATTTTTTTTTTTCATTAGGCTTATCTATAGCTATTTCATCAAAAGATGGAAAGAAAAAGGAAGGAAATAGTGTCTTAATATCCGGTGTTACAAAGCTAACACAAAAATATCCGATGTTATGAAAGTTACTAAAATCAAAAATAACTAAATCAAGG
>NW_027295663.1:0-2835 GCF_016086655.4 Lepeophtheirus salmonis | reverse complement strand
TTTTCTTGCACAATTTTCGGTACTTCTATAATGACGTGTACTTCATGATATGATGCTCTGAGAGAAAAAATAAGGCCATATTGATTATATTTTGAGGGGGCTTGGTTTTTGGAATTTCTTAAAAAAGTTGTAAAACCAATAGCTATTTACATAAAATTAAATTTTTAGTAAGAAAATTTCAAATATTAAAAGTTAAATTTCAAATATTAAAAGTTAAATTTCAAATATTAAAAAGTTAAATTTCAAATATTAAAAGTTAAATTTCAAATATTAAAATTTTTGTGAAAAAATTAAATTAAATATTAAATTTTTCATTGCTTTGGAAAAATATAATTAATTTTTTTGCTCTCCTACATAATTTGCCAGAATAACAAAAACACATTTATAATAAAAGACAAAAAAATCCATAATTTGGGGAGGAATACAGATTCTCCAACCCAACCTTTGCGGACACACCTATGACTGCCTTTGCAAACCCAGTAGGAAGTCAAATGGATCATATAATTTAAAAAAAGTGGTTATACTCTAGAAGTCATATAAAAACAGTGAATTGACATTGGGATATGAGCCCACTAAGTGTTCCACTGATATATTGCATTACTTGTGGCCAGAAAAAGTAATGAAAGTCTCAAATAAGGGTTTTCTTTGCCAATGACAATGATTTGGTTGTTGGATATGAACTTACTCCGGGCCATATTTACATTCTTTTTTTTACTTTAAAAGCCTATTTTTCAAACTTATTTATTACTCAGAAAATATAAATCAAACTAGAAAAATGTTTCCAAACGTATTATTTAGATTCTTCATTTATATCGATCATCGAAAATTATCATTTGTACTCCGATAGTTTTATTTAGATTCTTCATTTATATCGATCATCGAAAATTATCATTTGTTGGACCCAAGTCACGTTAAATTTCTCACCCTACTAATATCCCAAAATACTCTCACAGTTTACGAGTGAAGTACTGGGTCTCAAGGCATTTAAAGTGGCACGCTGCTGCATTTGTAAGCACCAAGAACCTCTTCTAATATACTGCAATACATAGCCGTCAAAGGATTGTTGGCTATTGGTTCATGAGTCAGGTAGAATTCTTCAACTGCTGCTTCCCTTTGTATCAAAGAAACTGTATAATATCCAAAAGACACCCCTGCTCTCAGGTCGTATAGGCCAAATACTAAAAAAGGATATTTGTAGGACGCCATGGCCCTGAAGACCAAAAAATGTCAACAGATCTATTTCTGGAACCAAAAAGAACCTAAATAAAAAATTTATAATAATAAAAAATTATAATTGATGTGGGAAATATCATCGTGAAGCAACATTATGCTAAGCAATATTATTGTGAGTAATTGATTTGCAAGATAATACCACCGTGTCTCATTTCAATGGAATAATATTATGTATATATATATTATACTAATGAATGATTAAAAAAATCAAACCCAAACTGTTCCAGAGCATCGAGAATCCCTTTTAATATTCAAAAATTAACCCTGGCATTCTGGTTATACAGTTTAAGTGCTGGGCCCAAGGCAGTTTAAATTCCACTGACACCAGGCTTATAAGCATCCAGGAATCAATAGTAGAGAAATTTAAACTGTTTTTTGGACCAGTGGATCATCTGATAATCTTTGGTAGGGGGTGTATTATAGCATATTACAAGAGATGGTTGATGCTTAAAACGAGGAGGTGGACAACTTTAAAGTTCCTTGGGGAAAGCACTTCGCCCGTACTACCTATGGGCCACGTTTTATTTTGAGATTTAATATGTATTGTTTAATGCTCACGGAAGGGTTGGCAGTCCCAAGTGTTTTTTTTCTGAGTATATTCCAAGAAAACTATTTCAATGATAAGAGCCCTTTATTGTCCTTACAGTATATAAGACAGAAATAACTCATTATTTCATTGACATTATTCTTCAGCACAATCAGCAGGTGGAAAAAAAATTGTTTTTCAAACTAATATTTGTTAATTTTGCACTTTCAATTTCTTGTATGCCCTTGTTGAATAAACACAGGCATGTAAGCTATCAGCTGTTTTGGAATTCCGTTCAGTGTTCCGCCTTTACCCATTATTTCCGTTCTGTTCCGTGTTCCAATCATAAGGTAGAACCATATATACTGTTCGACAGCCAATCGGGGCTTCTACATTTATAGTACCAGGGAGGCTTACTTTGAGAAATAAGTTTCAAGATTTTAACACAATAATTTGTAGAATATTAGCTTTCAAAGGAGCTACAACTGACTAAAGTTAGCTCATTCATTGTCCATATAGAGGCCAAAAAGCAAAGTATTTTTAATTTGATTCGCACCCATTAATGCAACGAGACAAGAAAAAATGAACAGTAAACTAGTCGAGAAAGTCCGACAACTGCTACCTCGACTATCCGATCGTGGATAATTTTTCCTATTTCTGGAAACATGATTTGTGGCCTCCCTCCTCGCCCCATATAAATCCTCTCGACTATGATATCTGGGCTAATGTCAAAATTAAGGCATGTGCCGTCCCCCATCCCAACATTGACGCGTTTCTTTGATCCATAATTCCAATTATGATTAATCCTCCCATCAATACTTAAAAGAACTCTATATTTTATAGTCTTATGTTGTGAAAATATCATGACCTATTCTTTCAAATAGGCAATATTTTCTAAAATAAATAAAATATACAATATAAACGTCAATTCGACTTAAGAATATTTGAATTACACAGTTGAACGTATTGACATTCATTAACCTTTGACTTGGATTATCACATCTATTATACATGTAAACGTAGTATTACTCCGAGCTTTATATATGACAATTTTCAAGCCTCAACAACTTTTCTTT
>NW_027295662.1:0-655 GCF_016086655.4 Lepeophtheirus salmonis | reverse complement strand
CAGGTTGGGGCCTCGTTAAAGACAATTTACAACGTTTCCAAGCGCTTTGAGGCTGGGGGTGATCTCAAGCATTCCCCTGGGGCTGGCAGGAAGCCCACTGTCTCAACAAGGCAAGTAAAGGCAGTGTTCAAGAGGACTCCCAGCAGGTCCATTGCCGACATGGCCAGAAAGATGAGAACGTCGACATCAACTGTTTCAAGGGCATTGCAAAGGGCTGGAGGAAAGTCCCTGTGGCGTACTGAGCACCCTTTGCTAACTGAACGTCATCGAGAAGGCAGACTTGAGTGTGCCAAGAAAATCTTGAATGATATCAAAAGCTCATCTGGACGCATCATCATTTTTTCAGATGAGAAAACTTTTACGGTCGATTTTGTTTTCAACAGGCAAAATGACCGTGTTGTGAGCTTCGGAGATGTTGAGAGATCCAACAGAAAGGCCATGAAGCCGGTATGGTTCCCCACTGGCTCAAATAAACAGCGGAGGATTATGTGAAGATTCTGGCGTCCAAGGTCCTTCCGTGGATCAAATCCATAGTCGGCAACTGTCCTTGAGTTTTTCAACAAGATGGAGCACCCACCCACGCTTCCAAGAAAGCTCAAGAGTGGCTCAAGGACAACATGAACTTTTGGCCAAGGACTACTGGCCCCTCAGAGCC
>NW_027295661.1:0-4822 GCF_016086655.4 Lepeophtheirus salmonis | reverse complement strand
ACCTCATCGGAGCTCCAAGCTTATTTGCATATGCAAAGAACTGCTGTCTTTGATGCGTCCAGGGGAGAGTGGTTCATAAAAATACCATGGATTGATAGTGATCCTAATGGTAGAGTTCTATCTGATAACACAGCAGAGCCATTGCTGTCATGCATCGAGTTCACAAGAAGGTCAAACCTAAACATTAAGGTGCCAATTGAATCACTTTAGTTGAAAAAGTAAAAAAATGAGGGTTCTAATGCGTTCCTTTTGATAAAAAAATATGAATAATTTTTGTGAATATTTTAGAGGTAGCTTAACGCCCCTAAAATTTTGAAATTTATAATTTTTTGGAATTTTTTTGTTTTGTTTTAATATAATCCGTGTACTTCACATTACAGCTTTTTAGTAAAATTAACAAATTTAGGTAAGTTAAACTCCTATTAAAAGTTTCTGATAATGTTTATGACAAATCATTTTTTACGTGTCTTAAAGAACAATACAAATATTTAAATGAAATGTAGCCTTTTATACGTCTATATAGTCAAATTTATAAATAAATCAAGAAATTGTGGACAATAAAGAAGTAATGGCATGAAAATTTAGTAGGATGAAATAAATGAGATCCGAGGTAATTTGAGGCCAAGGGCAAGGACGTCAATGATTCAAAATTTAGGATATATATTTCAAAGTTGATCCCAAGCTTCCTTAAGGGACAGGGAAGGCACACGCAACCTCTGTTTTCAAAACGATGAAAGCATGCGTTATTATCAACATTATCCAAGGAAAATTATTTTACCTTACAAGTTCAGACACTGGTAGGAATATTGGAGCTTGTGTGTTGCTTGAAATATTACTTGGAAAAAACTCTTTCAATTTGCGTATAGTCACCATATCATGGAATTAGTGGTTGTGACTTTTTCCAAGAGTGTTTGGTTATGAATGCTGCATTGTAGATAAAGAGGTGACTAGGGTTGATGAAGACTTATAGCAAGGCACCATTGACTTTGCTAACAAACATCTCAATAATAAGTTTCCAAGGGAGGATAATAGGGAATTTCAGGGCTATTCAAAATATTTCTGGTGCTATTCAAAGCAAGTAGTTAAATTTATGATACCTGATGCTTTACACCTTGCCCGTTGTCTATCAAAATATAGAATCTTAAAATCTGGATGTTTAAATTTAAATGAACTCCTAGAAAAGGACAAGGATTGCGAAATTTATCTGTGATTATAGTATGAATATGTATAAAACTTTGGATCAATGTATTTAAGACCTGGGACGCTCCTTACAACGATCTTAATTTAAGGATGGCATTTATACAAAAAAGTCAATTATTAATAGTCAAATTTCAGAATCAACATCAAGCAAACTTTCTATACATTCATGGTACGTGTCGGAGGAACTTGTAGGACTTTCTTTTTTATATGGTTCCTTAAGTTTGTTATTCATAAGGCGGATTTTGAGCTCTTTAAAGGTAAATAATAGAGTGTAACAGCAGTTCTATGAAAAATATGCACATAAAAATTAAAAAACTTTGTTACAGATAAAACAATAAGATTTATTAAATCTATGGAGCTTCCTATGGATTTTTAGAAGGTGATTCTGGATCATGGAATGATAGGATGATTTCAAGGAAGCCTCATAAATAATTGAGTCTATCAATGTTATTAATGGTCTAGCCAAAATGAGAGTTGTGCTCATATAAAAATATAATGGCGTGTTAACTGATGAGGAATCATAGCTACAATTTCTTGCGGCTTCAATGAGTAGTTGAAGACAATAGGAGATTTGTATCCTGACTCAAAGAAGAAAACTTTAAAAAATAAACATTAGTTTTTATTAAATAAAATGTTAAAAAATTTTAAATGTGAAATAATCATGAAAATGATTATTATTCTATTAGTCGAAAAAAAAAAGTTTAAAAAATACAAAATCATACTTCTGCTTTGTTATTAAATCATTAAATATAAGACAGTGCCCTACATTGTAATATTACTTATTAACTTTAAAAAATATATTTATATTGTTAACATGTCCTTGTTCTCGGTCTCAAATGGCCTTGAAGGTCATTATTTATAAAATTAACTCATACTAAATTTTCATTCAAAAAATTTATTTATTTATTTTATAAAACTTGGCTATATGAACGTTTTACTTCCAAAAAAGTCATCAAAATTGGTACTTTTTTTTGTAAGTCTAAGTAAAAGAACTTATTCGCAATTTTTTTTTAGATATCAGATGCTGTTAATTGTCTGTGATACGCAGGTGAACTGATAGATAAGCAAAAAGGCTACATTTCATTTAAATATTTTTATCTTTTTTTAAGACACGTAAAAAATGATTTGTCATAAACATTATTTAAAACTTTTGATTGAAGTCTAACTTAACTAAATTTGTCAATTTTACTAAAAAGCTGTAATCTGTAGTATACAGATGATGTTCAAGCAAAATCGCGTTTTTTTCCAAAAATATGTAAAATTTCAAAACTTTAGGCCATTGAGCTACCTCTAATTGTTCGTAGAAAATAGTCAAAATTTTGATAATGGTTTTTTTTTATGAAAAGGAACGTATTAGAAGTCTCTTTTTTTAACTTTTGGACAAAAAGTGATTTAATTGGCAACCTACTGAACATATGAACTTAGTTGAAGAGGTTATCAAGAGTTCCTTAATCTTGATTATACTGAGAAAGTTCCTTCTAAAGAAAAAATTACAAAATATCCCAGCTATGACCTGACATCAATACCTGACTTTCGTCTTGATAAGGACTCTACAAAATGTAGGATCGTGGTAAATGTATCCTTACCTGATGTCAAAGATAAAACTCAATCTTTTAATAAGCTATTAATGCCTGGTAAGAATTATGCTTCCACAAATAATGGAACTTATTCTAAAGGTTAAATGGAAGAAGTATTTTGTCACTATTGTCATTAAAAATATGTTCTTATCGGTAAATCTTGCCGACCCTCTTGATAAGGATATGTTCCATTTTATTTGGGAATGCCCGGAGATCAACTTCGGTTGATGAGCTTCAATGTCGTTGTCTTTGGATTAGTTTCCGCCCATTATATTTCTATGTGGTGTCTGAAAGAAACGGCCAAGAAGGTATCAAAAAAATCCCAAGTAGCTTCAGAAGTTATAGATAAAATGACCTACATGGACGATGTACACATTGCCCAGGATACCCCGGAAGAAACCATCCAAACTACTTTACAGATATTAAAAATTCTGGAAAATGGAGGATTTCATGGACTTATGATTAAGTCTTCACTACCAGAATTTCTTTCAGAGATTGAACTGGTACAAATTGCTCCTCCATGAGGTGAGATTTCAGTTCTTGGTTTAAATTTGGACACATGTACAGATGAATTTATTTTTTATCTTGCAAGCAAATTTGAAATATTTAATCTTGATTGTGTTTCATTATCAAGAAGGGATATTGTATCTCTAGCAAGTCAAGTCTTTGACACACAAGGTTATATCTCACCGTTTATAATGCAATTCAAACTAATTCTGTAAAAGGTCTCCGTGGGAAAAGTAAGCTTTAAGACATGTTGACGATTGCTCGAGTAGAACTAACTATGGCTGTGACTATGGCAAATTTAATTCAGAATGCTCTAAAACCAATGGTATATCCCCATAACAGAGTCCCGACTCCCTATACATTTGCATCGGATACAAAGAGGTAAAGGATGTTGTAATCCATGGGAAGAACCTAGAGTTTCCAAAGTACTTGAAAATCTCTTCGGTGCCCAAGTAAAGTTTTGCACAGGAGTCATCAATCCGGCAGATTTGCCTAGTAGAGGATGCTATATGAATGAACTTACAGAAAGGTATATAGTTTTTATAGAATGCCGTGATAAGTGGCCAAAACAGCCACAGCCAACTGAAGTCTCTGATAACAAATCTAAGACTTACAGTTATGATCTGGCGACCTATTTCAATCAGATCAGGACCATGATTCCCGAAAGTCATAAAGCTATTGTTTATAAAGTACAAACCCAGTCTACCTCGGTTGTAGATGAACCTATTCGACGATGTTCTAAGTTATCTATAGTTAAAAGAGTGCTTATCCAAATAATGAGATTGACCCGTTAAGAGCCTATTCAATCCCTAAAACATATCCGGGAAGAATTGGAAGAGGCAAAAGTTTTTTAAATTAAATTTGAACAAGAAACCAGGCTTGTGAATAAAATAAATATCCTTAAAGACAACTGCTCTGAGTCTGAAAAATGTAAGATTGTCCCAGGATCACTTCTCAGGAATCTTCCAGTTTTTACGACAAAAATCAGAAGTAAATAGACTTCAGAGGTATTGGTTCATAGTTAACTATGGATATGTCAAATCTTTAGTTAAGAAGTTATACAAAGTTCCTAGGGGTCGATATGTAAAGTTTGAGTTCCCAAGAATGGATCCTTTACCCGCTATAAGAATTAATAATCCAAATGTAAGAATTGACTATCTGGGTCCATTATATTGTAAACATCAGTGTGATTAAGCATATGGGAAGTGTGCCCTTATCCACCAAAGTTCAAAGTATGGATGGTTTTATTTATATGCCTTCATACGAGAGCTATCCACGTTGAAATAATTGAATCTTGTTGCACACAAGAGTTTCACAAACTCTCAGAAGATTCGTTATGGCAAACCCGAAATTATGTACTTGGATAATCCTCGTCATTTTGTATCTGCAAATAAGCAACTACAAAAACTTAAAAATCTGGACATTAAGAAAGCTGAAGAGGATAATATATTGAATGGAAACCCTGAGTCCCCTTGGACCAATGGAGTCAGAGGACGTATGGTGGCAATTAAAAGTACATATTCAGAAGAACAAATAAC
>NW_027295660.1:0-1350 GCF_016086655.4 Lepeophtheirus salmonis | reverse complement strand
TCACTTACTATTTGATAAAAACATTTTTTTAATTTTGTATCATATTAAATACAATATTCTTCAATATGCATAGAAATCTTATTGTGTTAGCCTTCGCAAAAAAACATCCTACATCTATAAAAAAAAGTGGGTGGAAAGAGCTGTGAGAGGAAAAAGGGCCTACTGCTGACACCAGTAATAAAATAACCCTATCTCCTCCATTGCATGACTCCTTTAAAAGATTCTTTTGAGTTCTTAGGAACTCTTTTTTTACTCCCGTTATCCGAACACTGAGGTACTCAAAACCACTGTCAGCTAGTATTGGGACGCCCTGATAGAGAACTACATTTGCTAAGTAATGTCTCAAAGTACAGGAAATAAAAATAATCAAAGTTTTGTTTAAATTAATAGGAAAGTTACCGATAAAAGGCAAATCTCCTTCCAGGACTTATTTACCTTATAACATAACGGTCTTATATCCTGTCCAGTTATTTTTAATGCAAAAATTAAAAATTTATAAATTAATTACACCGTTTTTAATAATCCCATTTAGCTGTATGTATATTCAAGTGTAATTTAAAAAAGTATTAGATCATTTTCTCTATGGCTATGGGCTCTATATATAAAAATGTAGGAAAGGTCAACCACTGAGTTTACCTTTGTTTTGTTTGAATTGGAGGCTTTTACTCTTTTGTGTGTAAATGACAAACGAAAAACAAATGCCATTTTCTAAATAGTTCATATTACTCCTAAAAAAATTGAATTTATTTTATGATTAAATGAATATTGAATGTTTTTTACTATGGCCAATTTAGAGCTAATTACTTTAAGACGTTTAAGTATACCAAACGATATACTTGAATTTTATTTCTTTGCTATACACTATGACACAAAAATCAGATAACTGAGCGCCAAACGGCTGAAAATCAGATTTAATATTGTTACATATAACACACGAAAAGGATAATAAAACTTTTAACTGCCATAGGTTTGACTTTAGATTATTTTTATAAAAATGACGTCTTGGACAATAATTTCAAATTATAGCCATATTTTGACTTTGTGAATCAAGATAAAAGCTAATATTTATTGATAAAAACGTTTCAAGATGTGAAAAATTTAATAATTTATTTTGTGATATTGATAAATAATTGAGGAATACGAAGGATCTCATATGAAAGTCCATTTTTTAAAATTGGATTATATTATAGATAAAACTAAAGAAAACACCTGTTTTTTAAATACTTGATGTTAAAAATTTTGCTCAATGATTTTGATTTTTTTCAGTTTAATATTTAAATTTGATTTTAAAATATTTATAAAATATGAAAAACAAGGTTTTGTAACAAAATTTTAAATAATTTGATTATT
>NW_027295659.1:0-421 GCF_016086655.4 Lepeophtheirus salmonis | reverse complement strand
CCACCTATTTTACTCCTGTGATCGAGTAAGACCTCTATTGTTGATGGTGGAGAATATAACTACCAACAGGTTTAAAGTACCTGTAATGGCGTCAAACTGGCTCATTGCTCTTAAATTGAGAAGAAATAATGGCTTTAAAGTCAGATCAATAGTTGCAAAGACACTCACAAGTATCTACGCTTGTAGAAAAAAAATAGTTCCTCTTTTTTCAGGTTTAAACAAAACAATCGCAAGATGTATTGAACCTGAAACCTTTGATGTTTTTTAATATAATTTTTGATAAATGTGTTTTGTATTGATTTGTTTTCATAGCTTAGATTATTCATTTCTAGTGGGATTGTTTGTACATGTGAAAGGATAATGATAAGAAAGATATTCTCTTTTTTGAACTGCTTCTACCGTATGTTTGAATGAGTGATTT
>NW_027295658.1:0-452 GCF_016086655.4 Lepeophtheirus salmonis | reverse complement strand
AAAATACATATTTTTAGTTGGAAATAAGAGTTCAAAGCATTTAATTTAAAATTTTAAAACTTTTTGAAATATACTGAAGACAAAACAAGCGTCAATAACAAGCTTTTTTGTCACAATAATATTAAAAAGTGTATGTTGAAAAATTTAAAAATAAAAATCTATGCTAAACATGAAATTCAACTCTAAAAGTCATTTTGTCTGAATTAGGTTAAAAATTATCTATTTAGAAATAAATGCAAATACTTGTTTTTGATTAAAAACTCTTGCTTTAAAAATTCAATGTACCATTTTGAAAACGTTTGTATCTATCCTACTTTAGTCAATACAACATTTTAACTATATTTGGCAGAATTTTGTACAGAAAGGCCTTGAAAAGGTTTTTTTTTAAATTTAATAAATGAAAAATACATATTAAATGTTGGAAATAACTGTTCATAAAATTAAATTTATCA
>NW_027295657.1:0-1535 GCF_016086655.4 Lepeophtheirus salmonis | reverse complement strand
TTTGTTTATATTTTGGATCCACCAAAATTACTTTGATAATGGGTAACTTCTTGGCAAATTGGGCAAAATGATATGTTGTCTTGAATGTATATTGGATTTTCCTTAAAGGCCAAATATGCATAACGATAGTCAAGATCTTGATTTTTTCGTAAAGTTATTAAATTTATCCTCTAAATCTATGATCAGTTGATCAAATTCTCTAGCTTTTATAGTTTCTTTGCCAAGATTTATATCTGTAACTAAATCCATCACTCCATAAAAATTTATTAATTTGTTAAGATGGCTTTCGATGTGCCTTTTGGGTCTTTCTTAATATATATTTAAGTCATATGACTCCACCCTTTTTATAAGACTTTCTCTGAATACAGAAAAAAGATTCCTTGAAGTCCAAAACTGCAAGTTTGGGATTCCTAGGTTCGTCCGATCATTTTCGTTGGAAGAACTTATGCTCATTTGTGTCTTTTCAATGAAAGTATCTATTTGAGAAGGTTTTTAGTTTTTTAGCTTCTCCTCGCGTGGGTGGCAAATATTTCTTTATGTTAACGACCATTTTGACAAAAGGTCTTCGGGAAATAATAGAATATTTTTCCTGA
Organism: Lepeophtheirus salmonis; assembly: GCF_016086655.4. Classification (NCBI taxonomy): domain Eukaryota; kingdom Metazoa; phylum Arthropoda; class Copepoda; order Siphonostomatoida; family Caligidae; genus Lepeophtheirus; species Lepeophtheirus salmonis. The sequence continues at coordinate 942 of NW_027295657.1, read as the reverse complement.
TGTTGAAACTAAATAAGTAACTGTCAAGTTGTTTGCTAATACGAAATTAAAGTATTCCCAATCATTACTTACGTAATACCGTTTTGCTCTTGTAGATTTTCTTAACTCTTTCATCTTGACCTAGCTACACTCTCCCCCTTTGTATCAAACTCCTACAGTAGGGTTGTGGTGTAAAAAATATCCCAACCTATACGCATATAACATTTAGGAAAATTGCCATTGGAGATTGCCGTGGAGAAAATTGTCATGGAGGAAAATTGCCAGATAGGAAAATTGCCCGTACTTTGATCTAACTTCATGATGAGGAATAACACATTATCAATTCGTTTAATAATATGTATGACAAATATCTAAACATATTTGTTTGTTCCATCCCCCAAGGGAGTACCCTCAAGTGTGACTAATATTATTTGCAATGCAATTTCATTGCATTTTGAAATACAATCCAATATTCTAATAAATGGATCGAGAGGATTGGTAAGGGGGCCGGGGGATAAATATCTTAGGGCCTCTTAAAATATGGTTAAATACTCTCCGGCCTTGGATTGGTCAATGTCCTGGTGGTAATGTGCGATTTTTAAAAACCACTGCCAATTCATCCAAGGAATCCCTCTAACACCACAAACTAGTTCAAAGCCTCGGGTGGTCCGAGTCCCGGGGTAGTGTGGGATAGTTAAAAATCACCGCCAAAAAATCATATACATCCAATGAACCCCTCTAATATCAAAAAATAGTTCCAATCCCTTGGGTTGAGCGGGGTACTTGAGGATACCCCTGGATCCTTAAAACCCCTGCCAAACATTCAAAGAATACCAAAAATAGTTTAATTGAGTACACTCAATTTTAAATTACTTTTTTTTTCTTTTGGAAAGGTTAGAGTATCTAACTGATTTCTGTTGGAAATAATTTGTCTATTTCTGTGAGTAAATGGTAAATGAAATA
>NW_027295656.1:0-3381 GCF_016086655.4 Lepeophtheirus salmonis | reverse complement strand
ACTAAATGATCTAAATTTGCCGTTTCCAATTTAAAAATTACTAAACATAGAGGACATCTTGAAGTGGTGGATCGATCATTACGTGATATTAGAAACAATGCCACTCTCATAGGGAATATTTAATTCATTGGAAGTCCAAATAACTTATTTATTTATTCACCTCAAATAAGTTTTACCATGATATGAAGATATTTCAAAATATTCATAAGCATTTTAATAACCTTCACTATTGTTTGAATATATATTTTAGTGCTCTGATTTGTTTTTATCATTTTTTATTTTTTATCCAAAAAGTAAAATATCGAGCAACGCCGTGGATCTTAAACTAGTAATTACTTTTTAATAAGAGCATTTTTCTTTTTTTAAATCTACACTCACCGTAATTTATACATTATTTATTCTGTAATAACATCCCTCGATATGACTGAGGAAGTAAAGTTGTACAATGCTTTAGTTCTTCCCATCACTCACAAGGAACACATTTGCACAGTAGCCTTGGGTTAGATAAGACTTCAATCTTGCTAGTATTGACCACAAGTACTGAGTGCTCTGACAAATGATCCAAGGTTCTCAAGCAATTCTTTCATATTCGAAGTTATCTCTTTCAAAGAACCCATGCTGTTAATTCATCCAGGTAGAAGAGAGCCATAGTTTGCATTTGATTTATAGAGATGGGACGGAAGTTTTCATGTAAATAGTCTAGTGCTATAAGGAAGAGGTCTGGAGTTATCTCAAATAATCTTCCCCACACAAAGAGCTGAGTTTAGAAGAAGAGTATCAAAAAATAGCTGACACCATATTAATCACTTTCAGGGCAAATTCAAATCTTTTAGCTGAGTCATTATTTGTATATTTATGCGAGATGGAGTCGAAGGCTTTCCGTAAGTCTACCTGCATCCCTGAGAAGTCTCTCCCACTTATAAATATAATTAGCATCTTGAATGGATTCTGGTATGTCTTTTGATCGCCTTAGTTTCATAGAGCATTTATGTGATTCTGGTATACATATATGGACTATTATGTTTTTGATTGTTTCTGTTTAATTTTTTAGGAGGTATTTAGAAGCATTATTAGTCTGTTATTTGCTATAAATTTGTCCTTCTTTAGTTACATACTTAATTATTTTTTTTCGGGTGTGTACTAGGTTTTACATGTTTGATTGTTAATTTGATGTTCGGTTATATGTATATTGTTGAAAAAGTTTAGACTTCAAAGGTGCGCTCATCTAAAAACTACTTTGAACATATTTCGTAAGATCATACCTATATCTTTCATCTCCCCTGGTGTTATTATAGAAGAAAGATAAAATAATTGTTGATCAGATATTGGAGGAATTCATCTTGACTCGAGTTCCAAACTTTGAGCTAAACAGGGCATTCATTCTGGGTGATGGCTTACACGAAGACCTTCTCTAATGTAATCAAAGTTTCTAAAGGACAACTCCATTGTCAAATAAATTCTACTCCAAGCATATGGGAATGAGATGACAATTAATATTTAATAAAGTCATTAATGACAGGATTTTCGCCAATGCAACTAACATATGAAGAAGAGTTGACATTGAGGAATCCTCCATGTCCTCAAGACTTTAAATCTCTAAACGCCAAAAGTATCATATAAGAGCGAAAAACATGTGTAAGTACCAAGGGAGTAATATCTGAGAGACAGATTTCAAAGATGGAAACATCAGGGTAATAAACTTGCGGATCGAAGAGAGGGATCAAAAATGAAACAAAGAAAAACTTATTCAAAAAAACGACTCAGTTATTTTCCTCTGAGAACACCACAAGAAAATGAATAAATATTGAAATGAGAACCATTTGAGAAAAGGATTGAGATTGCAGAGCTACTTCTCATGTAATTGTCCCAAAAGGGCATCTGGAAGTAGACTGAGGCATCGGGGAAGACAATTTACAATGTATCCATGCAGTTGAAGGTAGGGGAGAAACTCTTACCCTCTGCAGGAGCTGGCATTTAAGTATTGTAGTTAACTTTTTAATGACACTCTACACGCCTTAGTGGATTGTCTCGTTGTATCCTTGGTAAAGCCAATTATAAAAGGATTAAAAATGCTTGTACTAACGTTGCCATAGGTATTTCTTTGTTCGAGATTTTAAAAGGAACAGAGGAGTGTCATCGGAAACCAAGGATTTAGATTGCGCTTTACAAACCACTAAATCCTTTATAGCAAACATAATAACGAATAATAATGTCTCATATCCTTAGGATCCGAGAGCAATTATTATTGCTGCAGCAGCAAAATATGCTGCACTTTCCATTAAACTTGCGTTTCTGAGGAATAATTCGTGGGCTTTGGATGGAGAAGGATTTTTTCAACTTCAAGACACTACTTAAAATCTTTAAAAGGATTTTAATACAAACTAAAATTTAAATTTAGGCTTTTTCTTTTAGTATTTTCATAAATTATCTTTGTTTTATTGTGAATGCATTCTTTTTCACCTCCGATAAAATTGGTTTATTAGTTTTTGTAACCGTATTTTTTGTAAATTTTAGTAACATAACCATGTGATATTACTGCAAAGTTTTAATTTTTAGCTGAAATGTTTATCTATGTATGTAAATTGAAATGAATAAAAAATGATAATTATTATTATTAAAAAGGCATGAAAGATATGAAGGTGAATTTTTCCTTAATGCCTGAGTAATACAAAGTATATATGCGAGGCACCTATCGAATTAACATATTTTTTCATACTTAGACATCGTTTTTAAATATATATCTTCAAAGAGAGAAAATAAGAATTTAATCTTAGTAGTCTAAGGGAGGCCAATGTATAGTATGTTGTCAAACAGGTTGGTCGCTATTATAAAGTATGAACACCAATTTTTGCCATTTCCCCTCTCACTTAGTACAAATAATGTACGTTTTTCTATTGAACTTGTGTTCGCAATTTCCAAAAACCTTATCTCCTACAACCTGCTTTTTACATTGCTCGTAAGGAACTCAAGGGAAAGAGCAGACAAACAAAAAAACAAGAACAAGAAAATGTTAAAGTATAAGACTCTCATCCACCTATTCTGGGACAACTATTGACTGTATACATGGAGAGGGAATGCATTTTGAGGAACTCAGTTTGTAAGAAACACTATAAAATCGGCCATTTATATAAATCGATTTGAGTAGAAGTATATAATCGATTTTGGAATATTATAAGGTCGATTTTATCTCATAGAGTTAAAAGGAAGCCGCCTTTACTAAAAAGAGGTTTAGAATTTAAAGTTATATACATATTATGACATACTCCTTTTTTTAAATGGTTCTCATTTCAATTTTTCTTCCCTCTCTTTTTTGCATTCTCGATGTTTTCTCTTTGAAATTCATCTCTCATATTATAGTTGATAATATTGTAGAGAAAAACG
>NW_027295655.1:0-1588 GCF_016086655.4 Lepeophtheirus salmonis | reverse complement strand
AGCCCCAAGAGGCTCACAACCTTTCTTTGTTCAAAATATTCCAAAATGTTTGAAAGTAAAGTCGTCCAAACTTGGGAAATAACTTTTTATCTTCATTCCAAAAATATTTTTTGTTATGTAAGAATGTCATACAAGAATATCGTGAAAAAAATTCTCATCTGGTGTAGTGTCTCATTTTGTTGTACTTCAAAATTATTTTGAATATATATCGGCTTAAAAATCACAGTGATGTATTACATATATGTTTAACAATAAATTTTTAATGGTTTTTCGTATAATGTTTAAGCTCCTTGCTAAATATTTGAACACTTTTTCTCTCTTTTATTTTTTTATTTACATACCTTCTGCCAGACCAGAAGCCTTTTAATATTTAGAAATGTACATATTTTTATATCTTTTTTCATCGTCTCATTATGTAGTTAAATAAAAAATATAAACGAATATAATACTTGTATACTATGTATATTAGTGATTGAGTGGGTATAATGAGTAAACAAGTCTTTTAGTTCCTCCGTCAACAAAGTTATATACTCGCTTAGGTTAGTTTTGTTTGATATTAAGAAGTATGACTGAAAAAGTTATAAACATATTTTGGTAAAATTTTGTAGTAAAATTTATTAATATTACGGCCACATTAGATTTTTTGAGATCAAGGATAGACAAAGTTATATTTTAATTTTTAAAGCTGGATTATGGATAAAGTTACAAATCAATTTCAGTGAACAGTTTGTAAGAAGGTTATATATTTTTACAGTAAGAGGATATTAAATTTTAAGAGGTGATGCATCAAGGTCACAGAAAATGTTAAAAGGCAAAGCTATCGTATCTTTGGAACAAATTGAGAACGTTTCAGATAAATTGTTCTTAGAGAATAGCCCTTATAATTGTAATATTATAATTAGTTTTAAAGAAAAGTTATTTTTATCATTTATAATGTATTTGTTTATATTATTCACGTATGCAAAGATGACCGTGTTATTAGCATCGTGCATGATTCCTTTTTTTATTTATTTAAAAACAAACTTTTGTTGAAGTAGTCATGCCTTTTTGGGATTTTGAAACAATAATTAAATTTTATAGAGATCCCTGGATAACAAAAAAACCCTCTAATAATCTCTAGTGTTATATATTAGGATGGCCCATGCATATATTTTGGTGGAAATATGCCCATTGTTTGGCCCCTGAAATAGATTATAAGTTATCCTGAAATAGATGTTAAGGGTCATTGTTGTACTGAAGGACATTTGACAAGCCCCAATTTCTGCCTTGAAGGAAGGAGGTTGTTGACCAGATATTGAATTGGGTGAAGTCGTTCTTTCCACCTAAGCATAGAACAACTTCAAAGTGTTTGACCGTGAAGATAGTGTCCTTGGGGCCTATACTAAGCATTTTTATATAACAGCATGGTCTTTATTTATAAATATTTAGATGTATGTACATAAATAAAAATACATACATAAAAGAATATTTGTGTTTGGATAAAAAACATCATTGAACATTATAGTTAAAAATTAATTTCCTTCTAAAAAACCTAAAAACTCAAACAAATCAAATAATCAAACTAATACATACGACGCTTCATAAATGG
>NW_027295654.1:0-552 GCF_016086655.4 Lepeophtheirus salmonis | reverse complement strand
GCCTTGGTGAAATGCTTTTCATCCATGTTCTCAATAAGAACAAGAAAATTTTCCCATAACTTACTTATAATCGCTTATTTGAAAACAAAAACGTAATTAAAATCACTAAACACAGAGAAATTGAATTAAATCAAGAGAAAAGTGCTCCTTGACACTTGACATACGTAAATTACTTTTTTCAAATATATTTGCTATCAATTTTAAGACTGAGTTCTACATTGCTAATAATTAGTTTTTCAATTTTTTGGACGGAATAATTACTTTCAGATGACAACAATTTAAATTTACTCATAGGGATGCACTCTTTGCCGACACAACTAACTATTTCTTCTTCTGTGATCTCATACAGTTGGTATAAGTTAAACATATCTGTTGTAATATCTCGTACAAATAAAGAGTCGTCATTCATTAACCTTTCTATATGTTCTTTGAACTGCTTCTCCCTCTTCCCCAGTGCGGTGTCTCGAATATTTTTTAAGTATTTTGGCGGGCTTATCGCGGGAAAAATCAGGAAAATTCTAAATTTATTACTGAGAGACAATTAACCAGGGT
>NW_027295653.1:0-299 GCF_016086655.4 Lepeophtheirus salmonis | reverse complement strand
TTACTATTCAAATAGCTGTTGATCAGGAGGAAGAAAAGGAGGAACAGACTTACGGTACATTCAATTCCCTCACGCATCACATCAAGCATATTAATAATTAATAAAAGGGATCACGTTTATATCCGTGAATCCAACTCCGCCTCGAGAAGGAATATAACGGATCTACTTGGGCAAGATAATGTCATTTATATTATGGATACCTCAAATACATGTTTGATTGACGGTTAAATCTCTCTCCGAATTAGAACTATCCAAGTAACGTATGGAGTCAAGAATTTATATATATATATATGTAAATT
>NW_027295652.1:0-3887 GCF_016086655.4 Lepeophtheirus salmonis | reverse complement strand
CCGAGTGGTTTTGTCAGGGTTAAACAATGAACAGAAACTATGTAGGTATGTACTTTAAAGAACTATTACGCAATGCAAAAGGAAATTCATACATACATATATGAGAAGATTCATAGATTCTAAGAAAACTTGAATTATTATCATACAATGAGCAAACGCCATTGTCCAACCATGAATTCACGAGGCCTTTCTTGTGAACACTTGTAGTGGGGTACAAAGAAATGACTCATGATCTCAGTAATTATTGTAGGTAGCTGGGTGGTTGAATTATACTTTTATAAAGGAAGTACATACTTAGATATCAAAGGTGCAGGCAGCAATCCATCAAAAATTGCGTCTTTTTTTTTCAATAATTTACTATGAGCACAGTAAAACTTTTTATCAAATGTAACTGCTTGAATTAATTCATGCAGAAATGAATTATTTACAGTGAGCCCTTACTTTTTCGATGTTTGCTATTTGTAGTTTCATTTATGAACATAAATAACCTTATTCACGAAAAATTCAATTTCAATAGGGCGTAAGCGTTGTTTGCTTATGCTTGTAACAAGAGTTGCCTGTTTTACTGGGCAAAAATAATATAACTGCTCTCAATGATGATATTATTTAATATTGGTATTTGTACCAGCCATAACCTAGAGTAGATAATACTTGACTAAAAAATAATAAATTCTTTATGTAATAGAATAAAATAAAAATAAGTCCTCAATATATCATCAGTGTTCCTTTCTGGTTTTGAATGAACACGTCCCATATAACTACCTAACACTTATAGCAATTCATAAGACGTGTTTTCTCCTAAGACTTAAAAATGATAATAAAAGTTTCAAAAAAAAAATAATAATATAAAGGGATGCCTCATGAGTCATTTAGTCTTTTCAAAAATATAAACAATCAAAGTTCATTTTAACAAACTCAAGCGTTTATATATTTAATTCAAATCTACTATATAAACTGCACATGAATTATAATATAGATCAGAGGCCACTAACAAAAATAAACAGAAACAGTTCTCTTTTTATACATGCACGTCTGCAATATTTCATTAATTATACTTCATGAGTATTTCTTAAATGAAAAGAATTTATATGAATTACATCAGGAGCTACTATTTAGAGCTCACCCTGTGAACACGTTCCATGCTAAATGCACACGCCCGCTATATTTCCTTAATTATACTACACTAGTATTTCTTATATCAAAAAATATTTATATGATTTACATTATTGAGCACTATGTAAAGTACATCTTGTAAAACACGTTCGTTTGCTATACGCACACACATAAAAAAAAATGTTATTAATACAACTAAATTGTTATTTTTATATCAAAATATATTTATGATATAATCATGGAGACCTATTTACAGAGCTGGTTCTAGGAATTGGGCGAAAACATTTTTGCCGAATAAAATTTTGTCGGACAGGTAATTTGCTGAACGGACAATTCACTGAAGAACAATTTGTGAAAGATTATTTGGGACATTTGGCCCAAACATAATATTTAATAAATATTATAGATTTTATATGGGATTGCATATTTTAATTCAATTAAAAAGATTGTATGATAAATTGCTAGATTGTTATTGTTCATATAGGTAAATTAATTTGGGTTCTTTTCAAAAAATTGTATTATTAATTAGGTATATTCATTATTGATCATATTATAAAAATGAACACAACACAGTAGCATGTAGTTCGAATCTTATACCGTTCTAGTACTTTAAATAAATAAAATAATAAACAAACAGAACAGTGATTCAATTGAATGAATGAATATACCTAAACTTTGCTTTATTAATATACAAAAATATGGGTATATGGCTCTCACATTTAGGGGCAGTGAAAAATTTTCAGGACGCTATTTTTAAAACAATAAGCTACAGACTGTCAAACAACCTTACAGATAATATTTATTTTTTTAGTTTCTTTATGCCCTATTGCATTTGTACAGTTGTTATAACAAAAAAAGTAAAATTATGTTCAATAAACCTTTGACCATAAATGATTTATAGTAAAAAAATATATATCCTTTAAGGAATTATTTTAATATAAAGTAAATTTTAAATATGTTGTGTCATAACAATGATCATTAAAAATGTCATAAATGAATGCTTTAAATTTACTTATTGTGTTCAAACAATATAAAAACATTTACTACATATAGGGTGGGATTTTAAATCCGTAAAAATAATTCAGCAATTCACGAATCAGCAGTGTCCAAAGGGGGTGGCCTGGGGGGCTGTAAACCCCGCTAAAATTAAGGAATATTTGTTTTTTTATTATTAAATTAAATATTTGAAATTGAACAAACAATTTTTTTTCTTAAATGAGAGTACTGTACTATTTATGAAGAGGAATTAAATACAAATTTGAAATAACATCTTTATTATTGTTTTTAACAATAATATAATGCTTTCATTAACTATCCCTGTCTGAATGGGTTTTTGTGAAAATGGAAACGGAATATGAAACTTCGTAAATAAATCTGTTAGAACTTGGCTTGCTTTTTAGAAATTAATTTTTTTGAAAAAATCCAGCTATTCACAAAAAATTAAATTTTTTAACAAAAATTCAAAAAATCATTTTTAAATAATAAACTTTTGATAAAGATTGAAAAATCCACAGTTATTTACAAAAAAAACTATATTTTTTGCAACAAAATTTCAAAAAAATAAACAATTGAATTTTTGGAAAATAATGAAAAAAAAAATAAATATTAAGTTATACCATAACGCGTGTACAACTTATGTATGACTTCCACCACGCTTTTAATATTGACATCATAGTAGATGAGGGGTTGTGTGTTTTGTCAGAATCTGTTTTCTTGCTCAACAGTCAGTACGAAACATTAATGAAAATTCTAGCAATAGTGACGTCATAGACTATGAGTTGTTGCGTGTTTTGTCAAAATCCGCCTCTCTAGCCCAGCAGTAAGTACAATACATCAGATTGAAAATTCTAGTAAGCCCGATTACATGATGGTATCATCTTGTATTTCTATTAACCTTGGTCTGTATGAACTGCGACCTGTAATTGCCATGTTTTTTTTAAAAAACTGAATAGATTTCATATTTTTCAACGTATCTAACAGAATAATAATCTTTTTGCTTATTTATTAGGGCAGAGTAAATTAATTATTATAAAGAAGATTTTGATCAGGGATTTTCAAATTCCACATAGATGCCTTGCATATTTTTTACCAAAGAGCTGGGGAGAAGTACATTTTGACCTGGACTGCGTAGTAAGTGGTAATGAATAATGGTTTTATTTACCTGTGATTGCATCGTTAAATATATCATATTCCTATATACCTATATTAATGAATGTTGTTACATGCAAAATATATATAGTTTCTAGGGGAATGGTTTTAAAAATTTTACATGGCGTAAGACCTGAGAAAATGTTCTCCAAATACAGATGTGGCCGCAAGATTATATATATATTACTATTATTTATTTATTTTTGGTGTTTTTTTTTTTTGAATTTTTGAAAAATTAATAGCTATTCACAAAAAATTAATTGTTTTGGAAAAAAATTTTAAAAATTAAATCTTGAATATTAAATTTTTCGAAAAAATTTCAAAAATCCAAAGCTATTCTTAGAAAATTAAACTTTGGAACAAAATTTCAAAATTATACCCCAAATATTAAATTTTTCTGGAAAAAATTTCAAAATCCCACAGCTATGTACAAAAAAATTAAATGTTTTGTAGGATAAAAATTTAGAATCTAAAGCTGTTCACAATTAATTTTTTGAAAATAATAATCAAAAATTAGCTAATCAAAGGAAATTAAATTTTTTGAAAAAACATCAAATTCTTTTTATTTTTGGAGTGCTAAGCCCCTCCAGCCCACTCTATGGACGCCCTTGAAGTAATACCATTAT
>NW_027295651.1:0-1076 GCF_016086655.4 Lepeophtheirus salmonis | reverse complement strand
TATAACATTAATATACTATTTGACTGAATTGATTTTGTGTAATAGTGAATTGTTTTATACCAACTGAATTCTAAAAAAAAAATATTCACTTCAAAGATGATAGTGTTTGTATTTTAGAATTAATCAGCACAGAGCGTATAGTTTCGTTCAGACTATAAGCGTAAAAAATGATATGCAACATAATTAGAAAATGTTGTTTATGTTTTTTGGCTTCATCAATGCAATATTGGTATTGCTCCATTGGTAATAAAAGCTTCACTATTTTGTATGGGAAATCGGAGACAGTAACTTTACTTCCGATTTCACAGAAAAAATAGTTACTTACTAAGATACACATGTGGAATCTTGGACGGTCGTAAATTTACAGCTCAGTTACAGATCTTGGCAGGGTGTATTTACCGTGTAAAGACTATAGAAAAATGTATAACTCGGTCATCCACGCATTCGCTGAACGCCCCCGTTTAGAAATACTCAGACTATTTGTATCTGTAAATATGAAGGGTCTCATAAATACAAAGTCAAGTTATCTATCGGCCATTATTCTTTTTGGATTATCTGTGAGAGGGAATTCGCCTCCAAAAACTAAGGCACTGCACTATGAACTTTTAAATTCCAAGGCATATATTCCTAAAAAAACTCACATTGAGAGAGCCAATCCAAGTAGAAGATTTAAGAGGCATTTTAATAGTTGCCAGAGCAAGATACGTTGCTTCTAATATCAAAATACCAAAAGTATAGGGAAAGTTGTGGGACATTGCCTCTGACATAGTAAGGTGCATACCCTCTCAATCAGAACGTCACCTTAAAAATTTAAAACGTATTGTGAATATTTTTAGAAAAAATGATTGTCTCTTAGATATGCTAAAATTTTTATTATCACTTTTAACGTTGTACTAGTATTTGTGCCCATTCCTTCAATATTTTGTTAATTCATTTTATTTTTATTTAAATGAATTATATTATTAAATGAACAACTAATAATTTATTTTATTATTAATTGTAGTAAAAATGTAATAGTTAAAAAAAAAGAGACCACACAAAAAAAAAAAAAAAGTTACTTATACTTATTTCAGCTA
>NW_027295650.1:0-502 GCF_016086655.4 Lepeophtheirus salmonis | reverse complement strand
ATACTCATTCAAAGGCAATAATTCTTAACATTATGATTTGGCTGAAGAAGTTTATAACAAAAGTATAACAAGAGCAGAATTTTGTATTTAAAGAAAATTGTTGTCCAGTCTCAAATTGTTTGGTTCTTCAATTTTTATTTTTATCAATGTTGACTATTTAAAACCAAAAATTGACTTGCTTGCATTTACAGATTATCAACTATTCTGAAGTACATACATTGGTAAAAACTCAAAAAAAAAAAAAAAAATTAAAACCCCATTACATTTACAAAATAAATGAGATGCATTTATTCAATCTTTAAAGAGAATATTTTTTCATTAAGACATCCATTTTGGGACGAGAATTAATGTAAAATGTGCGGAAACATCTCATAATTTATGATCAAAAATAATGTTTTTCTCCACAACAGTTATATTTAATTAAAATAGAAAATTAGTGCTTGTTGTTCAGAGGCTAGTAGTTTCAAGACAAATACATATAAAAATAGCTTATTTGATAAAA
>NW_027295649.1:0-762 GCF_016086655.4 Lepeophtheirus salmonis | reverse complement strand
TTGTTTGGGCCAGATGTTTTGTCCTGAAGGACTTTCTCAGGTGATGCTACTATAAATATGTCGTTTTTGCAGATCAAAAACTGGTAGACTGTGAAGATCTTCTTGTCTGAGAAGATCTTCGCAGTCGATGGATGACTCTTTAATTAATCAAGGACTTTTTTGCATCACTCGAGCCTTAAGGCTTTCATCCTTTTGGTGAGGAGATGTCTTGGAATCCTAACAAAGTTTTTTTCTTTTTTAAATATGACGTGCACACCCTCGTTCAAATATTGTTATGTATTAAATCAAGTAGAAACTTAGTTCTAATGTTTTAAGCGCACACACAAAAACGAATCTTTTGACAGACAGACAGACAAGCTTTTCTTTAATAATAAATATGATGAAATGTTAGTTGAACGACGTAGGTCAATAGACAACACGCTCAGGATAATTTATTCTCTGGAACTCAATGTGCATTCGCGTCTCAGTCGTTCCTAACGAAATAAATATAGATTATGTTCTTGATTTCGAAGAATTTTTTTTTAAAGACTTTATTAATTCAGAGAAGTTGCATATAAATATATATATATATATAAATAAACATTCTAGTATAAAATTAATTCCCTAAACCAAAGTCAAAAATGTTGAAAAGTTGCTATATATGACGTTAGTAATCAATACATTGTCAACAAACCATTCCTTCCATAAAAATTGGACAATAAATAAATAAACAAAACAAAGCCACAAAATTTCTAAAAATTTAATAACAAAGAATGAGCAGTA
>NW_027295648.1:0-564 GCF_016086655.4 Lepeophtheirus salmonis | reverse complement strand
AAAGACGAAATTTGTGTGCTCCATATGCAAAATTGGGCTTCATTGCTTCTATAATTATCACATTTATTAATAAGACACTACATCACAATAAACTTATCTTCTGTGTTTTCTTGTGTATTGCCGATTTCCATATCATTAATCGAAATTTTGTGGCTAAGTACTTTTTCTCATTTCAGACAGAGGGTACAGGCAACTGTTTTCTTGTAAATAATTGCCCTAGTCAACAATTTTTTCCCATTGTATTGAGATTGTCTCTTCCTGATTGCTTTAACCTCGTGACATAACAATGACTTGACTCATTTGTTCAAGATTTTTCCTCAACACATATAGTTAATTAAAATTTCTATAAAAATATATTTGAATTATATAGTAGAAAATGTAACAAAATCACAGGCCATGTTGGACTTTATAATTCAGTTAAAGCCCAAAAAAGCTTATGTTTGAGTAATTCAATCAGAATATTCGATATTTCTTTGAGCTTTAAATCATCAATCAAGTAATGAAATCAAGCACTATGTAAAATTGAAAAGTGTAACTTTGCATCAATACAAGTTTGTAACAAAA
>NW_027295647.1:0-1972 GCF_016086655.4 Lepeophtheirus salmonis | reverse complement strand
AAGATTGTCACGAATATCCAATAAAGATCCCATTCCACTATCTTGTTCAAAGAATATCAATAGATAATATAATATTGAATATGAGACGAATATAACGATCAATATTTGTTTGTTGTTGTTATTAGGCGATCTTTCTAGACATGTAAACAAAGGGAGCCATGCCATCTAGCTATTTTTTTATACTTTTTCGGTTCGTAATATTACTCTTGACAACGTCGTTATAGACACATTACCTGTATTGTTGTATTGGATTCTGAGTATTATATAGAAATAATATACATGTATAATAGTAATACATATATTACTATTAACCTTGATCAATACTATAAAAATAGTAGTTGTTTAGACTTAATCTATCCTGTTCCTACATTTTTATTGTATAATTCCAAATAAATTTTGTTGTCATATTTTTTCTAATTAGCACTTAGTTCTTTGATAGTCTTATTGAGGTAGCCAGTGACTTAATTATTGAACTTCGATTTATCGATGTTCATTTTTTCCCTTATTCCTTTACGCGAGGCTCGACTTAACCCAATGCTCAAAATTCGAACTCGAATTAATTCAATTAATAAAACTTGATAGATATATACAGGCTTGTTAACGGAATGGAATTTTTTTTTAAAGGATCAACGCTATAAATGAGATTTTAGCGTTCTGTCACATTAAGTGATAGTAATTTCGGAAGGGTGTAGTTGTCCACGGTATAAGTAAAATACTAGTATGCAAATTCAGAGGTAATATGAAATTGGGAAGGAACCTGAAGCCCCCACCCCTGCAGATGCCCCTGGTATTAATATTCTTGTAAATTTGAATTAACCACACTAAAAAGTACATAATCATTTTTAATGTCCCTTTTACGCAGTAAAAATTTAATTTATCTTGTACTCTATGAAACACATTCTCAAACTCTTTGTTTTTTATTTTTGGCTGTAATTTTTGGTATGGATTTAAAGTACTTCACATTGAGTGGATATTGGAATTAGATAATATGTTTAACGTTATTGGTTGGAAACAAGATTTATAGTATTTCTATTAATCTTGACTGTAATATATTTTTTCAGTGTCGTCAACATGTCAGGGTTAGTTTAAAAAAAAAACTATTTATTTTTATGAAAAATACACGAATCATATATATGTACAAAAGTTCAATCATTTATATTAATAAAATGGCAGGCAATATTTCAAAGAGATATTACGGCCAATTAAAGGCATCGAATTGAAATTTGTGGGATGAATTGAAATAGCCGAGTGTTAACTGTAGTTTAAAAACTCCGATTTATCTATTAGACTTAATTTGATTCAATATTGTCTTAGAAATATAATTGATTAATTTCCTAATTCTATTATTGTGGCAGTGAATTTTGGATAATTTAAGTACAATTAGCGGTGCCTCCAAAGGATTAATCAGAATCATTTGTTCCTTGAAATTAACTATAATCTGTAGGAAAATGTATTTTATGTTCAATATTGAGAAACATTATCCTAGCTTCCTTTTGAGATGACGTGCTACAAATATGCAATATATTACAATGACTCAGTACAATTAAGAATTGGTCATAAGTTATATATAATAGATTTTGATAATTAATTATGACTTAATTAATCTATATTTACATATGGGATTAAGATGAAATTGATATGAATAACAAAGGACCTGGTTATTCTACTTTTTTGAAAATAAAATATTGTAATTTTTAGTCGGGCATTAGTGTTTTGAACTTGAGCTTCATTCATTTTTGTATGATTCCCATATACATTTTAGACAAAAAAAAAAAAGCTTTGGCTACCCAGGCATTCATGGAAGCGTTCTCGTTTTCCTACATTCAATTTAGTTTAGTAATTTCATTTGGAGTAAAGCTTTAGTTTGGAGTATCCCACTTTTTTATGCCCCAAAAACTGTAGGGCTTCATTTAACGAGCTCACTAGTGTATTTATGTATACTCTACAAGTCTGGTACTACCTAATAAGTAGG
>NW_027295646.1:0-350 GCF_016086655.4 Lepeophtheirus salmonis | reverse complement strand
CATTGGAAAATTTCCCTTGGAGAGGTTTATCGTCTTCATTTTTTATTTTTTTAGAGTAGAATAGTAATGAGTAAAAGTACTCCATATGTATTTGTTCTTCTGCTAGGCGTGGTAACATCACTTTTTTACAAACCCCACATATATGTATAAATACATATCAAATGTGTACAATAACTATTCATAAAATTAAATTTATCATTTAAGCACTTTTCGAACTATGCCTACGTTTTCATTTAGAAACTGAAACTTTAATCATTAAAATTGCAATTTTGTATACATATCATACAGGCCTACCTCAGCCTGTTTTTTATCATTAAGTGAAAAAGTGTATAGTAAAAAATAAGAATGAT
>NW_027295645.1:0-19515 GCF_016086655.4 Lepeophtheirus salmonis | reverse complement strand
TCAATTGAGAAGTCCCAGGCCTAACATATAGATGGGACTATTAGAATTTTTTTAAATATGTTTTTTAGTTAGTCCTAACCCTCAAAATATGCATATAAAGATATACCAGCTGTTGGATCATTAGTTTCTGAATTATAGCATTTTGAGTGAAGCAACTTTTGTTATTGTGAAAAAATGGATAAAAAGGAATTTGGCGTGTTAATAAAACATTGCTTTTTGAAGGGGAAATACAGTTAAATCAAAAACTTGGCTTGATGTCGAGTTTCCAGACACATTCACAGGAAAATCAACCATCAAAGGTTGGTATGCTAAGTTTAGACTTGGTGAAATGAGTACCGAAGACGGTAAACATAGTGGACGCCCAAAAGAGATTGTTACCGAGGAAAACATTAAAAAATCCAAAAATTATTTTGAATGACAGTAAATTGAAATTGAACGAAATAGCAGACACTCTAAAGATATCAAATGAACGTATATATCATATGATTCACGAATATTTGGGTATGAAAAAGCTCTGTGTAAAGGATATGCCACGCAAGCTCACTTTTAAACGAAAGCAACACCGAATTGATGATTCGGAGCAATGTTTGAAGATGATCAAGCGTAATAAACCCGAGTTTTTGCGTCGATATGTGACAATTGATGAAACATGGATCCATCATTTTACTCCGAAGTCAAATCGACAGTCCTCCTAGTGGACTGTACACGATAGATGCTCCAAAGCGTGGGAAAATGCAATAGTCGGCTGGCAGGTTGGGGTACGTATTTTGGGATGCATATATGAAATAATTTTTCATTTACTACCTTGAAAAAAAAAGGAAGTTTCATCAACAGCGACTATTACATAGTGTTATTGGATCGTTTGAAACTGTGAAATTGCCGAAAAAGGCCACATTTGAAGAAAAGAAAGTGTTGCTAAACAAGACAATGCACCTTGTCTAGAAGTCAGTGAAAACAATGGCAAAAATCCATGAATTGGGTTCGAATTGCTTCCTCATCCACTGTATTTTCAGATCTTTTTCCCCAGCGACTATTTACTAGTCTCAAATCTCAAAAGATGCTCGCTGGGAAGACGTGTTCGTCGAATGAAGAGGTGATCGCTGAAACTGAGGACTATTTCGAAGCAAATGACAAATCGGACTACAAAAACAGTATCAAAAGTTAGAGGATAGCTATTTAAATTTAAATTTAAAAAGTGAACATTTGCCGTTAAATTTAGTGACTCCTCCTAAAGAAAATGTTGACAAAAAAGGTATTATATAAAATATAATAAAAGTCCACATTATTTTTTTATAATATGTAGAAACATATATGCCCCTTAAATCGTGTCTGAAAGGTTTAGTGACGCTCTGATTAAAAGTTTAAAGAAAAATATTTTGCCTGCATCAATAAGGAAAAAGTAAATATATGAGTAGTTTTCATAAATTAAAGAATGACAATAAGAGTGATGAAACCCCAGAAGATCTTGGCTTTGCTTGGAGCAGACAGAAGCATCACCAACAAGGGTATTGCTAGCTTTCATCATATGGGGGAGATTAGCTCCACAATGTATTAACACCTTATTATGATTATTTGAATATAGGCCAATCAATATATAAATATATATGGGAAAAAAATAGGGGGAGGGGTGCTTCGGAAATTTTAAGGAGGAGTTGAGTCCCACGTCGTAGTTCTAAAAGTAGCTAGCGTCGTCTCTGATAAATAATATACAAAATAATTTCAATTTTACCCTTAAGGCCGTTTATCAAATTTTAAAAAAATATTAAAAGGAAGAAATCCTTTTTTTAAAAGTCTGGATTTGAACACATGCAACAAAGTCAGTAAAAAGGAAGGTGGGAAGCTCTTTTGCTTCAGTAGAGGCCACTTTTGATCCCAACCATAAAAGAGATCCATCTCCGACGTTTCCAAAGACAATTTAAGGACTTTAAATCATCATATAGACTGGTAGTGATCTTCTTTGCTGAAAATAACTAAACAGTCGAACCAGTGAGAAACAGAAGGAGTAGAGAATACTTGAATATTAATTGGGATATTGTTGAGCCAGTTTGGACCCTCACAGGAAATAAAAAAAATAACATATCTCTTGGATGATAATGTATATTTCTAGCAAAAAAACAAAGTGCACTCCCTAAAGTTGATACCTAAACCCACTGAATTATATTTTTTGGCCAAAGCCAGTTGACGACAGTGCAGATTTTAATCGCCTTATGAAGGAAACTATTAACCTTCAATAGTGGGTCATGAGCAGTGATTATAATCTCAGCGTGTAATGTTTATTCTTAATGATCAAGAAATACACCTTTGTTAATACCAAAAGCTGCATTTACTTAAGAAAATATCCATCAGCTCCCGATAACGAACTATTTCCTCTTTTGTGGATTTTGCAATAAGTATAATACTACAAATTTAAAAATGAGCTTAGGAACACATTATATTATATTATTTATGTAACTATTTATAATGTTTATGCAGTTATATATTCATTGCTAGAATAAGACATATGATTCTTTTTTACAATATAAATTGAGATATATATTTCATACGTGTTTTACTATCCTTTAGCACTTCTTGTGTGAACAACATTCTATATACATATATATATTGTATAAATAAATTGAGACAATAAATAGAAATAATTCAATGCTTACATATTACATAATATATCTTTGTGCATTATTTTATTCAAATTTATTTCCACTGCAATGATTAGCCTAAGTATCCATGCATGCATTTGTGACTAGTTGTAAAGGGTACATAACGGCAGTTGGAGTGAGTTTTGCACTTCCAATAGGCCTTGCGCTAGATTGAAAATAGAAATTATAATTTTCCATTTCTTAGAATGAAATAAAGATTCCTCTCTAAATAAAAATTCATTCCATAAATATTTTAAAAGTTTGTACTGAAAAAATGAAAGGGCCAGCATTTAATTTTATTTTAAAAGTGAAGATGTATACTTTTATAAATCAAATTTTCAATTAGCAAAGAAAGAAAATAACCCAGCCTATAAGTATTAATTATTCTCCTCATCAATGTACAGATTGAGATTTAAGCCTATTACAATCTGTTTTGCATAAGGCCCCACAATAGCTAAGGCCGGCTCTGTACATTAACAATGATAATTGTTAATTATATTTTCAATTGATATAATGATTAATTAATTTAGTAGGATAAAATCGATCCTTATTATGTAACCTTAAATTGGTCCTTAAAAACCTTCCAAATTTTAAAATACCATCTACAAGCATTAAGATCTTTAAGTCTACCTTTCAAGAACAAAAATTGTTTTCAATCTTCTTAATTTAGTTTTTATGAAATTATTTCTTATTTTATAAGTAGAAGATCTTTAATGGTCGAGATTAATTGGTTAAGATGTCACCGGCGGATATTTATCTTTTTCTGATTTGGACACGTCCTTTAGAATAACGACTGGACCGGATGGTACGTTTAAATTTTAACTATCAGGTATTAACATTGATCATAAAAAAGGTTTAAAATGGTGAGGACATCAAGTACTACCGCTCAATCCAAAGAACATTATCACAATACAATGATTAGAAAGGATTGACGAGAGATTGTAGTTCATTAGATATACCATGCTCAATTGATGATTATTTTTATCACTACAATGTCTCTAAACCAGGAATATGCAGCTCTTACGATCGTCATTGAAAAAGCGTTGATAGTCCATCACATCAGATAATCATCAAACAGTTATGTAAATATCGTTTATTAGATAAGTTTATCGGGATGACATGAAGGATATTGAGGAATCCTTCGTTAATGATTGATTTTCCAGGGTCACAAAATAAGATTTCCATTCATCGAGGAGCGATCACCGTCCATTTCCATAATTTATATATATGATTTACAGTATAATCCAGAATTAGAGCCCCATTAAATTTAACATTAAGAGATTATGTTAATCAAGTCAGAAATATTGTGACAGCAATTTGTCAGAGGAAATAACTGACACTGCAAATGAAGGGCAAGAATGGTGTAAAGACGATTCTGAGTATTTTTGAAACAACACGTTTTTGGTCTTCCTCTTGACCTCAGGTTAGTATCCCTGACTTAGTACTGGCTCTGTTGTAAATGAAATACTGGTCAATTGTAGTGCAATATTAAACCGGAAAAATAGTATTAAGGCATATTCAAATACAAACCCTAATTTGTGGTGAATTTAATTTGTTGGACGGACCATACTTTTTCTGAGAAAATGACCGTTGTCAGAACGATTGAAGACCTAAAAGACGAAAAAAATGGAGTTAAAGTGCCGTTTGTATGTGGATGACAGAAGATATGCCAGCTGAAGAGGCTGAAATGAAATATGTTATGATAGTGCCACTATCAGATATTAATCGCTTTGCTCATTAGAAGATTACCGTCGATGCTAACTACAATTGTTGGGCATTCATTTCTACGTAATATATCCCGTGGAAAAATTCATGGACCTATGATATTAAAATAATAAAAATTAACATAAAAGTTGAACACCTTCGTTTTACTTTCATCACCTTAACCAATATGTGATTCCAGAAAAGCAACGTATTTCAACCTACTTCCCTTTTCTCATCTATCCCTGGTCTCCTTTACATTATTAAAAGACAAGGAATGATGATATTGCGAGATCTAAATACTTTTGATTAAATATATTTTCTCTCTCAGGTCAATTATTATTATATTTGAGCGAAATAAAATATGGGTATCATTTAATACTACTATTATAATAATAATCATTTCTTTGAGAGTCTAATGATTCTTGCAATAATAGAACACTCCATATCTAATACGGCACATAATCTCTCCAAAAAAATCTGATTTCCTTCAACTGTATCTTCAAAAAATTTACATAATATCATGTAATTTAAGAAGTATATACACAGCATGAAATATGAATATTATATTTTCCACAAAATTACAGTGCTAATTTACGTATCTCATTTTTTTATAATTTACAAAATACAACATTTTGACCTAAAAGTTATTTAATTTTCATCAATATCATATTTAACTACATAATTATATTAGTCCTTAACAAAGACAGGAACTTGAACTCCAGACTTATTACTCGAATTGATTATAAAAGCAAAAAGTTGTGACCTAACTTGGAATGGAAAGTCATTGCAACTTTGTTACTGAATATTAGGTATTCATTAAAGTATTTTTTATTTTTTCAGTAATTGAGTTAGACTCAATAAAAATATTCGAGGACTTGAACTTAATATCAAAGACGTGAGACACGAATTGGAATTGCAGTATAATGACTTTTCCCCACCTCAGGTTCTTAATATAGGGCTTATAATTTGTCCCGTCCCTATTTTCGATTTTTTAAAGTATCAGATTTCAATGCACCTTCTACAAGGTTCAATTTTCACCAAAATTATTTATAAAGTACCTCAATGTACCAATGGAATAACATTAGTAAAACTTAAACTATCCTTTATGCACAAAAATAGTTTTATATTATTGTAAATTTAATTTTGATTAAGGTATTTATCATTCTTATAGAAATTAGTGAAAATGAGATCACTGGCGAATATCTATGATGACTTCATTAAGTAAAAACTGTTCCATGAGACGGCTTATGCATTTGATTCGGACATGTACTTAAGTTTTAGAACAAAACTTACAGACATCAAAATTTTGAGGCCACTAAATCCCTAACACAGAATCGCTACGGTCCTCCATCAACTCAATGTGCGCAAGTTATTTTCCTTCGAAAAAGAAATATACTTTAATTATATGGATTTCACATAAGATTTCTAGGTCAGATAGATTAAATGTAATACTATAATGTTTCCTTATGCGTAATCAGTGCAACTCCATGTAACCAATTAAAGGAACATTAAAAATAAATCATAAATACTTATTTACAGCCTTGACTGGACTTGTTTTGATTTTATGTAATTGACTTCAAAATTGAGCGTAAAATCAAAGGGAAAAATTAAACCATTAAAAGAAAAAATCCATGAACAAATTATTTAGAGTTCATTTCTGCATATCTATTTTATTTTTTATAGATATTTTTTAACTTAGGGCCTAAGGTAAAACCTGGTGGTGAAATACCGACCACATGATTATTATTTTCAAAATTGATTTAACAACGAGAATACTTTTTTGTTTGCTAGGGAAGCTGAGACAACCATGAACTGTTTTATAACTAACCATGCAACCTCCAGGAATTTTGATTTATAATTAACTAGTTGTATTATACGAACAGTAAAGAAATTGCATACTTTATGAGGAATATTGTTAAAAGTAAACAGGTTTTTTTATGTGTGGCAGAGCGAGATAATATATAAAAATTAATAACAATTGAAATTGCGTGATTGCTGATTATGTTGTCATTATGTCTTCAATATTATGAAACTTCCTCCCCCCTTCCACAGTTGAATTGTTCGGGTGTCCCTAATCACTTTTACATATACACCATCACAATTTCATAATTTAATCCTTCTTTTGTTGGTTACACTTATATTTACTTTTACTGGTTTGGAGCACCTTGAAAAAAAAGTATGTAATTATATTCCTTATTAGTATTGATTGTTTTTCAAATTTAGGATAAGATGTCAACATTTTGGAACCAATACATCCATATATTTAAAAAAAAAATACATTGGAAGCACAATCTTTTTCTCCATCTGTTTTTTTTTTTTTTTTTGACAAACTAAGGGATACTTTTTGTTAGTATAATAGTTAAAAATGAAAGATAAATCTGAACTAAATCATAAATGTACTGATTGCCTGATTTTTTTATTATTGTTGTAAAAATATATATACATATATAAATCAATAGTTTAAATATTTCATTTTTTCAAAATATTAATTACTTGATAGTTTTAGTATCATTTTAACTTTGGTTTCATAACTATCTTGCTCTAAAAAATCGCTCTTAGTTAGTAAAAACAAGAGGATGAGAAAAAATAGGGCATTTGCCATGTATGAGTAGATCTGTAAATTAATGGGGTTAATTCATTAATGATCTATTAAGCCCTTTGGGGAAGAAAAAAATCAGGGCAACACCGGTGCCCTTTTACTTCCAAAATTACTTTTTACCCATGCATGCGTATTTTTTAGTCTATGTAATGCCAAAGTAATGATAAAAATCAATTAAACACACTAAAATAAAAATTTCGAAGAAGTTGACCTTTTTGCGACCTTTGACCTTTTATATGACCTTAAAATGTACTTTATAAACTTAAAACTTAATTTCGTCAATGTTTTATGGATAAAAAGGATTAATGATAACAAGATTGGACAATTTTTCTTATTACTTTGACAATAGATCTAAAAATACGCATTCATGTGTAAAAAAAAGTAATTTTGGGGTTAGGGGGGAGGATGCATTGTATTTTTTCTTTTTTTCATAGTGCTGAAAAGATCATTATGCATCCGAAAAGTGGTGCTAAAATTTAATTCGCTAATTTTAGTTAATAAAGCCCCCCTAGTATTAAGAACATTGCACATATCCCACAAAAAAAATCATGTTTTCATTATAATCTAATAAAATACGAACATATTATATTTTTACTTAGTTATTTAACTTATTTTAGTATTAAATAGAATAATTCAAAAAAGAAAAAGAAAAAGCCTTAGTTTTTTTCTTTTTTACATTCGGAAAATGCTTAGAATTACCAACTACAGTATTCCTTGCTTGAAGAGTCTTAAAATGATTATTATTCGTGAATGAGGATATATTCGTTCCAATGTTATTTAGAAACGTACATAGTATATATGTAATGTATTTACATAAACAATGCTAAAATATGCAAAATTCAATGAAAATAACTTGATACGATCAAGATGAAGATAAATTTGTGTATGTGTTAAGATCTAAATTTGCATTCATTTATTTAAGTATGTAATTTAATCCAGGCTCACACTGGATGATTATATTATGACTATTATGTAATAAAGTATCATTTTCTGAGGAGCACTGGTTCTTTATATAAAGTAGATTGAATTCGATAATGGTGAAGCTCTAAATATAACAAATTATCTAGTCTAAGGGTTCTCATAATATGTATGTATGCAAATTTAATTATATCATGAATATGTCTTTTTTTTAACATTTATGTAGTTTATTAAACATTTTTTTAATGATATTATATGCCTACTTTTCTTAGTTAAGGTTACAAGTGTAGTATTTAGATACTAGAGTCTTCTCTAGTATCTTGTTTTACTGGGGTTTATAAGGGGTTTGAACCTACGGTATATTATAAAGAAATTCCGTGGTTAATTATTTCATAATTAAGTTATATATAATTCAAAAATTAACTTGTTCTTCACTTACTTTTAAATTACTTTTTGCAGGTCGGATTTGGTAAATTTGTAAAAAAAAAAGGGATCTGTGAACTCTAAATAACAACTCATAGACAGTAAATGGTTATGATAAAAATTGAGAAAATTAATATTACTCAAATTGATTAGTTCTTCTTACAATATTTTAAAAAAATACTTAAATTTCACAGTTTATATTATTTAATATGGAATCCTGATATTTCCCGGGACCCTGTAATTAAAAAATTTGTTGTACATGACCACACAGAAAGACAATTTTCCAATAAATGAGAAAATGGGTAATTACTAGTAAGTGATTTTGGGCCTTTTTTATGTTTATTTTTGGAGTAAAGATTGCGTGATACAATAATAATGACAATGTATGTAGTTATGTACATTTTACATACAGATCAATTGGGAAAATCTTGAGGTGGAATCTTCGTTCCACTTATTTTATTTCTGGGATCGAGTGAGACCTCTATTGCTGATAGTAGATAGAAAATATAATTACCAATAGGTTTCACATAACTTTAAAGGGGTCAGACTGACGCATTGCTCTTAAATTGAGGGGAGATAGTGATTTTAAAGTCGAAGCAATAGTTTCAAAGACACTCACTATTATTTACGCTTGTAGAACAAAAATGATTTTTCTTCCTTCAGGTATAAACAAAACAATCGCAAGATGTATTGAAACAATGGACTTTTAAACCGGACAAATTTTATTTTTAGTTTCTAAAGTGGATTGTTATCCCATCCTTTTACTAACTTTGGATTCTCTGATATTTTTTAAATAACTACAAAAACTCTGTTTTTATTGATTTGTTTTCATAATTTAAATTATTGATCTGCAGTCGAAATTCTGCACGTGTGAAAAGGATAATTAAAAAAAAAAAATTGGGAAAATCTTTACGTACTTATAACGAACGAACTAGATGCGATATAATTATATTTTTTTATTATTTGAATGCTACATTTAATGTCATTTAATTATTCATAATGAAATCCGCTACTCTTGATAACCTTGGTCATACAGTGCCAGAAGCTTTGGCAGACCCGCGCACATTTGTGCAAATCCAGTATTACTATTGTTTTTGTTTTGTACTTTTGATTTACATTTCCTGGATGGATGGAGTAGCCAAAGAGGATTTACATCTTCCAATAAGATAGCACACCGACCCACAAGACCAAAAAAGTACAGAATGTCTTGGCCAGAAAATGCCTTCATTTTTGAAGTCCAGATATTTGGCTTGCATACTACCCGGAGCTGAAACCAAGCTATTTATATCTCCGGGGGAGATCGAGTATAAGGCTTGCGCCAAGTATCATTCGTCTATGGATGCCTCGAAGAAATCCATAACCCGTACAATGGACAAAAAAGCTTCCAACGCTATATGGCTGAAATTATCAACAGAGGCAGATCTTGTAATCTCTATTAAAGAATGAAAAAATACTGATAACAACTTTGTAAAATAAAAACACTCTTCAGACTGCCAACTAGAAAAAAATTCTCGTAAGCATTAAGGTAATATCTGATACGATTCTAAATATATGTATGTACTTTCATTAAGGTAATAATGTTCTTAAATTATTTATACATGCCTTAGACGCAACTGTCCATTAAGTTACTGATACATTATTTGATAATACATATTCACCTGATACACGTATGTAAACTTTAATTTTTTCAAAGTAAAAATCTACGTTCATTTTGTGATTTATCATTCATTTGATCTCTTGATTTTTTTTTTTTTTTTTTTTGACATTGAATCATAAACCCTTACTATTCAAATTCCTTATGCATAAAGGTACAATATACACGTATTATCATATTGTATATTTGTAGTTTTTGAGGAATAGAAAAATATGTACTACGTACTTTAATAATAAAAATAAATAATCTATCGTTGTTGGCCTCTGCTGAGTCCAATTTGTACACTATTTAAGGATGGGGTGGGGAGATGACATTACTGCTGTGTACGTTTGTGTGTGTATGTTGTGCCACCCTTGAAGAATTTGTTGATGAGATCTCCTTGAACATTTTTGACTTTAAATACAGAAATATTTTAAATACATATATATGTATGTAAGTTTATTTAAGACCTACTTATAAAATCCTAGCAAAATTGGTACGTCCTTGAGAAAATCCTGATATCCTAGTTCCAAAGATGGTAAACTAGAATTGAAAAACTAACTTTGACTAGAAGGCTATTATTTACTTCACTCAAGAAAAGCCTTAGCACTATGAACCCTATATGATAATAATGGACTTGAAATGAGCTCAAAAGAAGTCTGAGGACTCAAACTGGGCTTAATGAAAAGGAATTGAACTAATAATTTAAATGTTAAGACTCAACTTTGAACTTGTAGAAAAAAATTCCCCTTCTAATAATTTCATTTAAGCCACAAAAATACTACAAATGTGTAATGTATACATATCTTGGAATACAATTATTAATAATGTCTTCATTAACTGTTTCCTTATTGGTCAGATGGAGTTGTAGCAATTGGGTATAAATAAAGAATATAGTACTATGATCAAACCATTTGACCTGGGAAATAAAGTCAATATTAATACAAATGTGTATAGCCTTCTCTAAAGCAACCAGGATTTGAAATCACTCACATTGAGTTCAGGAATAATAACTTGACCAATGAGCTATGTAACTCCTTGAACTCACTGTTATGTATATTAGCATATACACCTACATTTGGGATCAGTTATTTCTTGGAATAACTGCCATAATTTTTCTCTTATAACCTCTTCAACAATGCATACAAATTGTGGTAATGGGCAAAAACATAGAAAAATTCAACGGAGACTGATCAAGTAAGCTGTTGTCGCCAGAACTATTTCACATATTAAGCAAAAACAGCTGCTGGATGTAAAAAAAAGTGCATGTTTTAATCATATTTAATTTAAAAATTTTGAAGTTTTTTTATTTATTTGAGAAATTTAATAATTAATTGTGCTTATAAATTTAACCGGTTTTTACGTACTATTATAAATTTTCCGTTTATATTATATATAACAACCTCAGCAACAGTTTACTTCATTTTACACTTTTTACAGATACTTTCAGACAGTTTAAGGACCCTAACAGTTCTCCACGGTTTAAATATTTCCACCGGTTGTCCAATGTCCAAGGAATATTCTATACATCGAACATGCACTCTATTACATTGTATTTTTTCTATATCGAGGATATTTTTTCTAATTGCATAATATTTATTAAAATGAAAGAGAAAATTGAATTAAAATATTGGGTATGAAATGTTCAAAGGAATTAAATTAACTGCAATTATTAATTATTTTTCCGATGACATACATATAAAAATAGATAACCCGTCCCTCCCCCAAAAAATAAATCCATGAAAAAAAAAATTTACACGATCATTGTAACACAATCCCTTACTTTATTTCACAACTATTCTTAAGTTCCACTAAACATCATATTATTACAATTACTCCACCTTACCTGGAATTGCCTTTTGAGTCCATTTAAATTAAGTATATTTCCTTCTCTTAGAGTTACTGGGATAAAATGAATTACTGCTATAAAGAGGAGAACCATCATAATTTAAAATTGCATTAGCGCAGGAAATAATATAATTATATTTGATTCATATATTTATTTTAATATGCATTTTTAAATCAATTTAAAACAAAAGATAGGCGATAATTCTTCGTATAGAGGGAAATAATAACACACCACAAATTATTAAATAATGAATAAAAAAGAAGAAAGATTGCACACACCATTTGTTTTTCCTTTTCTAAATACTTACTTAGTTTTTTTTTCTTTACAAACATCATTTCTTTACATATGAGTAGAGTTGAGTATTTTGTAATAAAAACTACAGTTAAAAATAAAATGAGAAAAAATGTTATTACATGTGCTCTCTCTTCTTTTGTTAATTATTTAATCGGTCGTCGTGGTTTTAATATCTTCCACTGACCTAAGGATTCTGGTCTTATCTTTGGTATCAATTGTTTTATAAATGCATAATAAAAAATATATTAATTAAACTGTAATTATGATATTTTTCGTGCATTAATGTTTTTTTTAAAGTAGAAGGTTCCCCTCTTTATAGCAGTACTTCATTTTCTCATCCCAAAATCATATAACGGGCAGCTGATATTAAAGAAGGTCTTAATTCAGAAGGACATATGTAACCCTCCCGCCTTTTTTCCTTATAAGAATTTCCACTCTACCCATGATACACGTCGCTCAATCCATATTCCTAGAGCAGTTAAAATTATGACATGAAATGAGGGAGGGATTTTTTGCTGGTCGACAGAGTAGTGTTTTTTATTTTACAATGCTATTATCCTTATTCTATAAGAGGACATGAGCGTTGTTTACTTATATTAGTTTGTAAAGAAGGCGACTGTGACTGCTGATGTTTTGCAGAAAAATAATGCAACTTCCTGAATAATAATTATCATAATTCGGCCAAGTACTGCAAGCTACAGAAGGGCTTAAGATGAAATTCAGTCACCTGTTGATAAAAGTATTTTAATTTCATCACTCATTATTATTTCAGACGTTATGAAAGTGAGAATTTATTTCAAAGTACCCTTGGCGTAAGTTGGTTCTTCGACAGATGAGTTGGACAACCCAAGAAGTTCACTTCAGAATCTACATTTATGAAGAAATAAGAAACATCTCAAGTCCTTCTCACTAGTAGTCCTTGAATTACGATTTGGATTTAAATCAGTTAAATGAATCCATCTATTTGTCTTTCTTGCCTCAGTTTCCCAAGTTTCTTTTGGAAAGAGTTTCTAGATGACTATAGACTGGCTCTCCTCATCCTCGTTTAGATGGTAATGCCAAATAATTTAAATCCTCGGAATCTGTTTCTTTAGCTACCAAGGACTGACTCACCGAGGCAACGAAGAGTTCACATCCCTTTACGATCAGGATCTTTCAAGTTTAGGAAAGTGGCCGACATTTCTTCTAACGAAAGTCAAGATAATTTTATTGAGAAATGATTACCTTATAGCCCCTATATAAAAATAACGACAACAATCCTACATCTATAAATAATTTATCTTCATATAATATGTTTATCAAAGCCTCTCTGATCTCTTGCACAACCTCATAAATAACTTTTTTTTTAAATATTTTTTGTAAATTTTCTAGTATTTTTGAATTAGATACTCCAAATAATACTTAAACTAAAGATATTATTCGATACTTAGCACTCATAATTATTATTTTGACTTCTTTTTTATGTAAATATTTTATACATACATGGAGATATCCAGATAGTCCTTTTAAATTTGTTTTTGTATCCTAAAATTGATTTCAACTTATTTATTAATTGTTTTTATTAAGTTAGTTGTAGAAATACAATTATTTATTATAAAAATTCATTAGTTGTGGCTAATTTCAAATTACTTGATTTAAATTTATTTTGTATCTTGTTTGAATATTATAATATTAGTGAAAATTAGAAAAAAAATAGTAACATCCATGCTATGCATATAATTTCAAATTTAGGAAGATGAAGTGGAAAAGTTTTAAAATATTAAGTTAAATATTGATAAGACCATTTTTGAACCTAAGATTGAGAGTGAAATTATCATTTACCACATGGAAGACGCTGCGAAAAATATTAACAGCATGTCCCATTTTTTCTTTTTAAATTAGGTTAACGACAAGCTAAATCATAAAAATCCCTTGCTTATTTATTATTTATAAAAGTGAAAAGCCAAAAGATTTTTTTATGTGATATATCATATAATTATTCAAGCTGGACTTTATTGGAGATAACTCAACAAACGAGGTGCTAAAACAGGCGGAAGGAATTCCAATCTGAAGAGCGTCTTGTCTTGAAAAATAAAACGTTGACTTCAGAGGCCCAGTTGTCCAGATCCCGGATATTGTTCCTAATTCAATCTGCCATGATTCTGGTGAAACGTGGAATTAATTTAATTATTATCATAAGTAGTCAATACTTATTAAGGAAAATATTTTCAAGGTCAATGCATTTCAAAGTGTGAATTTTTACTCCCGCCAAAGTCTAAGAGTTTGCTAAGTAATGTTATCAACTTTATATATATATTTTTTTAATAATGTTTAATTGAATTCTTTAATAAAGATAATAAAAGAAAATATTAACAACTATTTTTTAGAAATAACCATTTTAAATTATAAGAGAATAACAACAATATATCAGTCGGTGCAATAGCTGTAGATGAAGACCTTATTCATTTCCCTTATATTTTTGGTTGGTGTTGTAGATGTTTTGTCTATCCTTTCTTTCCTTGAGTCCTTCAGTTTCTTATAGCATCAAACCAAGTAGCGTATCGAGGTCCAACGTCAATAGCTGGAAAATGTCTTGGTCCAAAAAAAAAAAAAAAAAAATCCGCTTTAGTATTATTATTTCTAGGGTTTTGGAAGAAATAATTTCCCGTTCTCTTGTCAATGAGTCAAGTCATATTACCTTCATTGTTTGTTGTATAATTTTTGTGAAACCGGAACAATTATGGAGAATGGATTGGCGTGTATAGAACCTGGTTTACAATTCGTCTAATATTTTCAATGTATACCCATAGTATTTAACACTAAATATGAAATAAGTAAATTGAATTTTCAAAACTATTTAACAAAGACATAGTTGTTTTTTAGCGATAGAAATAGAAGAAGTACAGGTTTTCTACCGCTGATCTCAAGCTTTCTAGTAGATCAAAGCATCTCTGAATGTATTTAATGACACTTTTTCTACCCACTTAACAGACTCTTTTAAGTACTACATTTTAAGTTGAGGAATCATCAGACTCTTTTAAATTCGCTTAAATCTAACGACGTAAAAACAATCGCGGTAAAACAAATATATCTTTAATATATCCCTTCTGATGAGCTTTGTAAGTTACTTCACTAAAGGATATAAGTAATTTGTGTTGCAGGAAAATATGAACAGGAATTAGGAATAGCATGATTCAACTCAACATAAAAATAATTATTTGTTCATTTTATTTTATTAACAGTCAATCTCATTGTCATACTTTTAAATCTATGCTGACGATTATATTAACCTTCATTTCTAATTTCTTGTTCCTTTTAAAAAGTACATGCAAATATTGCTAACCTTAATATTATGAATCTACTCATTACTTTATCTTTCATTGAGGGACAAATAGTTTGGTCAAAGTCTTTAATTATGATGTCTCTTTTGTTTTCAATTTTAATGGCTAAATTTATCTTTTCACATTTATACGAAGATTGATCTAAATTTCTGATTGAATTTTTCATTGCTAAAACAATATTTTTGAATACTTCATGAGAACAATAAACGAGGCTATTTTTAGTATAATCTGCAATAGTTATAATGTTATCATCGAAGGATTCACTTTTTGTTGTTTATAACATATGTAGACAAGATTCACAAAGATAATCATACTTTTCAATTTAATAAATAATTTAACCTGCTAAGTAATACAATTTATTAACTTATAGTTAATCGATAGTTGAGGTTTTATTGATAATTTTGATATAAATTGTGGAATAAAACCATATTTCACAAAATTTTGGTCTTGATCGATATAACATTTTTAAAGTCTAATACCTCTGCCAGAGAGGGGTTGAATTATCATAATAATAATTACTTGATGTAACATCCTTCATAAATTGATATTAACCTTAAATATATAATAACTCCTTTGGAGTAGGAGAAGGATTGGTTGATTTTTTTTTACCATGCTAAATATACTTTAAATACATTCCAATGAAAATGAGTATCATTACAAAACTTAAACCTGCTTTAATTAATATTTCTTGTAGAGCAATTATAGACATTATTGTTAAAATTGATCCAGTTTGAGCTGGTTTTTCAACTGAAACAAAAGTTAGTCCTTGAAATAACATTTAATTGTTTAATTAATAATCATATTTATAAATACCATAAGTAATCTGATAGCTTCTTCAAATTGAGAATCATCCTTATGAATAATAGACAATATTAATTTTCTTGAACAAATTAAATCATACCATTTTCTTAATGTATCGATAAACCAAGCAGTGACTAGAAGATTCTCATACCATTTATTCTCTTGGATCATATATCTAATTGACTAACATACTTACATCATGAGACCAAAAATTTAAAGCTAGCCCAATCTTCAGTTTATCATATTTACTGAATTTGATTTTAGATTTGTCAAATTTACAAGCAGGCTTTAAAACAAATTCTTTTTGAAAATATGAAACAATTCGAAAATGACATAAACAAATAATATTAGAGGGAAGATTTTCTGAGGTAACAATCTCCCTCCGATAAAATAATATAATTAGAAAGAAGAAGATATCTCCAATTTTTTCATAAGATGGGAAGGATCAGCAAGGAAGTAAACTTTTTCAATTTGACTAGCTGGATTATTATTTTTATTGTTAAATTGAGATTTAACATCATAATTTATACCAAATCAATCCCTCATATCTACATTTTCAGAATCCTTTATTTTGATAAGTAATTTGTTCAAAATTTGCTTTATAATTATATGTAAATATAAAATATTTATTAAGAATATAACAAATAATATACGTGTTATTACTTATTCAAGCCAAAGTAAACTTATTAATACTACTTAGTACAAACAATAGATAAATGAGTGACGTCATAGAAAAGCAACATCTTGCAAAATATAGACCCTGTACTATTTCCTCAGGCTAACAGTGATCGATGCGCTACTTGGTTATTTTCTTCTGAAGGACTCAGGGGAAAGAATGGACACTGAGTAGAAGAAGAACATTTTTTTCCTTCTTGTTTCTGATTGGCTTAAAATTGTCAGCTGCCATAATATCTTATAGATAGGTCTTAAAAAATAGTCTTATTTACTATTTTGTGGATATAATTTAACGATTCCTTATTATTAGCCGACAGTTTCAATATATTTTTTACAATGGTAATGTCAAACGTGAAGTACAGTGTATTATAAAAATAGATGAGCTACGGATAAAGTGTCTATGAAAATGTTTACCTCTCCAAAAGACGTAAATAGAAGGAATTTGTGGAGCAATGCCATAAAACATGCTAACTGGATTCCAACCAAAGCTCATGTGTAATATAATCAACTGTTTTTACTATATGAGGAGCTAAAAACTAAAGTAATAGGTTGGTTTAAAAGGATGTCAGTAGCTTTGATATTTTATTTTCTATTTATTTAGGCTCATTTTGAGATTAATATTTCTGATGAAGTATCCAAAAGGACGGAGGCGTTTGGTGCATAGTACAATTCCTACTTTATTTGAACATTCAGAGATATATAAAAAAGCTCTCCTTTAACTGAAACTTTTTATTTGGGAATCTATCTCATGTATTCAAACATTCATATGCCAAGAGGAATCTCCCTATTTGTCTATTTGCCTACGTATTCATGTTTATGTTCCTGAAAATCGACCACTCTTTTATGAATTATTAGCATAAGGTTACCCAAAGTTGTTGGGGCTACGGAGGGAGAGGAAAATCACATTGAAAATGATCAAATTAATTGAGAAAATTGAAACAAAATTCAGAAAATAGTATTATATATACTAATAATTTTAAAATGTGAAAAAGATCTTGGTAATTATAATCGTGTTTCTCACTACCTCACTAATATTTTATTCGTACTTGTAATAACAAAAAAATTATGAAGAATAATGTTGTCGAAAAAATAACCGTTAATAACTTGTTCATTTTTGCACATATTGAAAAATTAAGCAATAAAATGTTCCGGAAATTAAAAATACTAAAATGTACCGAGATAGTCCAAAATGTATTTTTGTAGCATTTCTTCTTAAAAAATTGAAAATTGATGTTGGATGAAAAAATGAGGAAAAAAAAGAGAGAAAAATAAAAAAAAATTGAAAAATTATTCAGAAAATGATATTTCAGTTAAACATCAACTTTTATGAGTCAAATTTAAATGCAAACGAATTTCCAGACAAATTTCTACAAACTTTAGTTTATTTAATAATCCAATATTTTTTCATTGGAAGTACATTTTTTTGTACCTGAAAAAAAAAAATTCAATTTTCACCGATTTCTTTTCCTTTTTTTTCATTTAGAAAACATAGTTATTCGTATAGCTGTTTTTTGAAACACCAATCACTTTTTGATTTATAACTCAAACCCTTATTTAGTCTCCTTGAGTTGCAAAAAACGATTCAGAAGAGCATGAGCTAGAGATAGCTCTACATTGTAATAATTCTGTGGGATCATCCAGACACGGAGGATCGTCGACTGGAACGCGGGAAAAAGTATCCGCGTGGGAATGGTCGATGCCTCTCAGTTGACAAAACCAACGGCAGAAACGGGTAATAATGAGTCAGAACAAGTGAGTTAGCTATATCAGACTTTATACTTTGAAAACTAACCTGTCTTTTTTCAGACCATGGGAATACAATGTCCTTCTTCATCAGTTCGTGGAAGCTTCCTCTGATAGATGTGGTATAAAATGACCATAGTATTGTACAAGGCCCCAGAACGACTTCACCTCAGTACACGATGCACCATCTCCAGATGCTTGAGCCCATCGTTGAAATCGAAGGACTTGGGAACACAGCCACAACCCTCGATGTACTCTCTCACCAATGCCACGATTTCCAATTTATTTTTACCCCTCAACTCGTCCTCACTTCCAAGTTCCAACCTGGAACATTCACATCTCAGCTTAACGAGCGTGAGCTCGGTAGTAATTTCACCATCTTCGTCGCCACTTGTTGTGTTCTACGAACACCACCAACAGACAGAAGTAACGGACCGGAATAAAGCCAATAAGAAGACTTTTTTATCGGGGTACAATCATACACTAAATATATATTCTATAAGGGATCACTTAAAAAAGATGCACATA
Source organism: Lepeophtheirus salmonis (assembly GCF_016086655.4). Taxonomy (NCBI): domain Eukaryota; kingdom Metazoa; phylum Arthropoda; class Copepoda; order Siphonostomatoida; family Caligidae; genus Lepeophtheirus; species Lepeophtheirus salmonis. Next base: position 395 of record NW_027295645.1, on the reverse strand, counting down.
CACCAAACTATTAAAATATATCAACTTGTAAAACAAAGGTACATTACTATCTATTTAAAACAAATCCCTACGTCATGAGCTAAAAGTATATAAAAGATAATACATAAGAAACCCCTACCCTCTAAAGAAAAAAATGACACCCCTGTCTTAGCTTGGATCAGGTTCAAAAGAGGGACTTGCAAAATTTCAGCCTCCTAAGTTCAACGGTGTCGGCTCGCATAAAGGACCCACACACAAAATTCATCTATATATATATATAGAAGGCAATTTTGCTTAATGGATTACGTAGATGAAAAAATTATTTCTTCCAATTATATTTCTGTAATTATTGTTGATTTTTGTCTGTCTGCTCTTCCCCAAATAGTCCAATACTGCAAAGTTGATAATTCTGTAGA
>NW_027295644.1:0-1186 GCF_016086655.4 Lepeophtheirus salmonis | reverse complement strand
ATTATTCTTTTATTCTTGTGGAGGGAACATCTCTTTTGAGTTGACATACCTAAGCATTGAGAAGTTATGATTGAGTGTGCTCATGAAAAGTTGAGAATAACATGTGGATTTCTCGGGGAGTTATCTTCTAAATTATGCAAGCAAAGTGTTGTCTTTTAGACAACACCTAATTACTCCGGTTACTACTGGTGGTCAAAATGACCAGAGTGATAGTATGCTCAAAAAATCATGAGTGCGCTCCAGCTCAGTTACTAATTTTGTTTGTACGCTCCTTCCCCAATGAGCGCGCTCCCGCTCTCATAAGATGCAGAAAACTGAAGAAGTAATGCAAATTTACATAAATGAGCGAGAAGTCCCTCTTTTAAAATGGCAAGTGCGCTCCCGCTCAAGAATTTTAAGTGGCGTTCGGAGCTAATGCATTGGATATGACTATAGTTGTGAATTCTTGGAAAGAAGGAATGCCCTACCCCCTCCTCTTCTTGGAAGGTCCTTGCAACTATTGTATCTGATTTGTGATTACCCAAATTCAGAGTATTAGTTCCCTCATGAAATCCTGAGCACGCTCTTGCTCAGTTACTAATTTTGTAAACGCTCTCTCGCTCCTGCTCGTTTTTTGAAGCAACGAACACTCCCACTTAAATAAAAATGAGCGGCATTTATTTTGTCGTTCGTATAGAAGTATTTGAATTGGACAAAATTGGGTAGATGAAGAAACAAAAATTAAAGATCTAAAATATTATTTAAAATAAAAAAAATCCTTAAAATGATTAGTCCAATGTTTTAATTATTAAATATTCGATTAATTGACAAAAGTTTTTTTTCCAAAGTTTTCATCTTTTAAAATCTGGCATCATCATTAAATAATTAACCACTTCTAGAAAATACTCTCACAGCGTTAGCTGAGGACAGCAATGTTTAAATCAGAAGGCAACATTTGTGACTGACAATTCTCCCAAATATTTAAAGATCTTTGAAAACAATTATTAAATTGATAGAATTCACATTACCATATGCAAATAAGATAATATTAAGTGTTAATAGGCAGTGGTTCCGAAACAATGTGCCCTGAGGCAATTTTAAGTGTGCTGTACGATTTGTAACAACCATACATCATTTGCATTAGATTATAATAATCCAAATACCCGGTTTAACTAAAATAGTTGTTCCAATAAATTTTTATCTGTCT
>NW_027295643.1:0-20630 GCF_016086655.4 Lepeophtheirus salmonis | reverse complement strand
GAGCACGATGTAGGAACAGGGAACTCTAGAACCACTTTGAGATATACAAAACCTTAAATAACTTTGCTCCTTGCCCATCAGGACACATTTGCTGGGTTTGAGACGACCTTTAGCCTCTGATATTCGACTGAACACTTCATTTAAAATTCAAAAGTATTTCCTTACTTTTGGAGAATATAAGGATATCATCTGTGTAAATCTTCACACGCCCAATACCACATAACAGCCTCTCTTGAGCTGCCTGCACAATAACAGGAACCGAGGCAAGAAATAAGTTAAGACATTGTATTTTTGAAGTCCTAATTGAGTATTTATAACTAAGAACTCCTCACTTTTTTTTCCAACTCATACAGGTCATCTTGCAAAATCCAATTTTGAGAAGAACCAGCCCTGAGCCCGCTCTGCAAATAATTCATCTGGATGAGAGAGTGGGATCAACATCTCGTTCACCACTGGAGAGATAGTTTGGGTTAAGTCAGCAAAAACTCGAACAAATCCAACTGATTGGTGAACCGAAACAGTTGGAGAGGCCCATTCTGAAGAATTAATCTTGGAAACGGTACCACGCTTCTCCATCAATCGAATCTTTGAAGTGACCTTCTCTCGGAGTGCAAGTGGCACAGAACATGATCAATCCAGAAAAGCCTAGGGTTGGCTGCCCAACAAATAAACTTACAACGAATCGGGTTAGAACCATTAAATGCAACAGACAACCTGACCGAGCCCAAAGTCTTGACTTGTCCGCCACCAAATGCCTCTATTGTATCAGTAGTCTTTACAACCTTCGGCATGTCCACCAGACATTCAGGTAAACTATTAATATTTGAACTAAGGTATATTAAAAGTCTAATTCTTTTCTTATTTACCATCAGGAAGGCATAGCCTTTATCACCTGCTCCAACACTCAACTGGAAGGTGATAGAAGAATTGGAAGGAACTCATGACGGACAGTATAACTTAAAATGGCACATTTTCTTACACTAGTACTTCCTCACCAAACGTAGGGCATTTTGACTGTTGGAAGACATGACTTCTTCCTCGAACTTTGCAATTTCCTCTGTGCATCGTTGGATTTGCCTTGGACGTAGACCACGAACCTTTAGAATGACGAAGACCCTTATATTTGGATGCCATGATGGATTTACTCGATCCAATTTCTGTAGTGTGGGTGATGGAGGTTTCCAACAATCTTGCTATTGGATAAACAACGGTTAACTTTGTTTTGCCCTTCTCGAAGACAGTTTGGCGAAGGTGTGGGGACGAAGAGTACTTGACAAATGCGTCAATAATACTTTTGTGCTCGAGCAAGATCTTGTATATCCCACACGAAAATCGAAAACACTTTGCCTGGCCCCGCAACCGAGTTACGTAGTCATCCATGGGCATCCCGACTCCCTGTTTCATCTCAGACAACCAGAAACGTTCAAACAGCAGAATTTCTTTTGTGGAGAAAACATCACTTATTCCCCTTACCTAGAATTAAAGTTGTCCTTTTCAGGCAAAGCAACGATTTACATAGGGTTGAACCATTGCTGGACCTCTGTTCCCGAGAACAATACTCCAAACAGGGACACGTAAATTTTAAGCTCGTACCACCATGTTCACCATCTAAGGTCCCTTCTTGCAACATCCATCAGAGATGGGGAAGGCTGCCGTACCCCCATCTTTTCCATCGTACCTGATGCACCATCTCTAGAGCCTTGAATCGTATCACTAAAATCGAAGGACTCGGGAATCCCACCACAACCTTTCGATATTATCTCTCACATATGCCATGAGTTCCATTTTATTATTTCTCCTCAACTCGTCATCACTTCCAAGTTGCAATTGGGAACATTTACCTTTCAGCTCCGCAAGCACGATCCTTGGTAATAATTGTGCCATCTTCGTTGCAACTTGTAGTGCTCCACGAACACTACTTAAAAGATGGAAGTAACGGACTAAAAGCAAAGCAAATGAAGGAGACGCCTAGATTGGGGTACAATTTTAAACTGAATTATATTTTTAAGGAATAACTTATTTAAAAGAATGCAAATGGATTGCTGATTTAATACATATATACAAGTTTAACTCTTCTTGATAAAGTATGCATGCATAGATTATTGTTATAAGGTAATCCCTATGTCATTATTACATAAAGTAAAAAAAAAAAAGCGAGACTACATAACAGTATTGTTATTACGATGTTGAAAGCAAAATAAATGCAGCTGTAAGTTACGGAACCATTATCATACAATTTACATAGTTAATAAGTAAAACATTTATTGCTACACTTTAAATAAAACATACATTTATGTAAAAATAACTTTTGGTGCCCTTGCAATAGCTTGCCAGAGGTAGTATCATACCGCAGTCCGTACTGAACAAGTTTTACGAATGTTACATTGTTCAGCCAGACACCAATGTCAGAATTCATTAAAAAACGGAAGTTGTTGCAATCTATACAATTACTAATACAACGCGGACTATAAAAGTCCTTTTCAAGTGTATGGCTGAAGCAACTCAATGTATATCAATAAAGTTCTCAAATAACATAAAAAGAGACGTCGACCCATCTTGTCTTAGAAGTCCTATGATACTCCCTCCAGAGTCTGCGTCAATTACGACCCATTAATTTCTGTGTAAAATAATAAAATATGTTGCATGGAAATAAATTAATAAGGTAAAACAAAATATGGATTAAATAAAAGTATATAATTTTCGATGTAGATTCTTATTACTGAGAGTGGTTCGAGTATGTAGGAAGAATATCGCTAAGATAGGACCATTGACGCAATGAGGTTGACAGGGATGGTACTGAAATTATGATTAAATGATGTTGTTCCAACAGGTTTTGTGTGCACTTACTGTTTGTTTCTTTGACAGGACACACACTCACCGGTCCAAGGCTTTACGTCAGCCCTCAAACATAGCCATACAAATGACTTTGCTATTTCAAATAGAGTAAACTTAAATCAAGGATGTGAGAAACCTTGACCTGTTTCAAAAATTATTATCCTTAGCTTTACCAACGACACTATAGCTCTAAAGTTTTCTTGTTAAGCAAAACATAAGACTATTTTGTTCTCAAAATTTATTTTTGTAAGTTGCTTGGATTTAAAATCCAAAATTTGAGGATGGTATCATACCTGGTCACGTTCAAGTTTTTCGAGGAATGGAAATGCCTATGTTGTGACTGGTGAGCCGCTATAATATGGCCGCCACAAAATTGAACTTGCTGGACTTATGATGGATCTGGACAAGTGAAAACAAGTTATTGCCTCCAAGTCCAGGATGGATTACAGGACAATTGAGTTTGTACTGTCGGCTTGTCATAAGTAAATATTGTAAATTGAACCCCTTCTAAGGACTAACGGAAGTGGGATAACTCTTCCTTAACAGCCAAGAGCTCCTTGTCGAACACAGCAAAATTATGTTGTACTGGGTTGAAGGATTTGGACCAAAAGGCCAGCAGAGCCCACGCACCATCAACCCACTGCTCAAGACCGAGGTGTCGGTTGTAAGCGCTAGAGGGGTACTTTCGACACGAAAAACTAACAAGGCCCGCTCCATCCGGGCAATCTTTTTTTTGAAAGGCCTCATCAAGCTCTGCTTCCAAATAAAATTTTGCTTGGTTGCAAAACAACTGATGCAGTTTTGCCTGTGAATTGTAAAGATTGGGAACAAATCTGGAATAGTATTGCTCCATACTCAGGAAAGCCTGGAGTTTATTTGAGACTTAGGAGGAGGAATATCCTTGATCGCTTCCACAAGATCATTTAGAGGGGGAATTGCCTTTGCTGTCCCTCTATGTCCAAGGAAATTCCATGTTGGTTTTCCCCATTAACACTTCTCCCCAAAGAGGCGAAGTCTGGCCTCCCGTAGTTTTGACAGCCATTTGAACAGTAAATGCCGATGTTCCTGGAGTGACTTAGAAGCCACCAGAAAACTGGCATTCTTGCACATGTCCTTAGTTACCAATAGGGTTTTATGGTATGCATAACAAAGGACCAACTTGGAAAATAGACACTAACCTCCCAAACTTTGTGAGAAACCACTATCACTCATGTTGGGGAGTGGAGATCATTCCAGTTCTGACATCCCATTGAGACGGCCGTAGTCCCCACACAAGCAGAATCCTATATTAGGTTGTTCCACTACATGTGTAGCCGAGGGGAACAATGACGATGAGGGACAAATTACTCCAGACTTGAGTTACCCAGCTATTTCCATCTTGAGAAGGGTGAGCTAGATCCGCTGAGTCTTCTACCATAGTCAGGGGGGGTTGAGTGGTGATGATACTGCTCATCACACAATGTTTTGGAAAACTCATAATAAACTTTTTTAATTTTTAAATTTTAAATGTTTTGATATTGTAAACATCTGTTTATTTTTAAATAAATGCAAATGCCTTTCTCTCTTTGGAAATCGGTCCCAAAATAGTTTGTACCAGGTAAACAACGTAAAAAATGAAAAAAATATGTAGTCCCCTCCAAAAATATTCCCCTCGAAGAAATTCCCACTTGAATTATTTTCTGTCCTCTAAACGCAACACCAGATGGTAAATTTTATTTTTCTGATTTTTGATGATATAAAGCTAGAACGATTTAATACGAGGCTGGTTTAAAAAGTTTCTGACCTAACAAAGAAACAATATATTTCTCTAGATTTTTATTTAAATTTATCAGCATTGTTTTCTTGTATATCTACACACTTGTTCCAGCGATGCTTCCATCAATGGAACCCTGTTGAACAGTACTAAGCGTCATTCTCAGCAAAATAATTATTCACAAAGGAGATTTGACAAAAAAAATTGCAGTCCAATGTTTGGATATTATTTTTGTTTCGGGCGTATAGTGGTGTATCAGAGTTTCATCTACAGTAATTAATCGGCGCCAAAACTCTGATTTATTTCACCTAAACTACGGTAATAGAGTGATACTTAATTTTGTCCTTTTTTACAAAAAAACACCAAGATCAACTCACTTAAACGACTGTTACATAAAAACTGCTCGTGCAAAATAGCTGAAACATTGGTCAGTGACTGTGAACAGATGTAGGATAGATGTGACTAGCTTTCATTTACGAGTTTTGCTATATTTACTTTGAGGTCAGCAACTTTTCTGAGTTCAGACACCTTGTGAAGACAAAGGTAATTCTCAAAAAAAAAAAAAAAAAAGTTTTTCAGCTTACAACAAATCAATACAGTTTTGAAATAATGTACTTTGCTGTTATTTGAGTAGGTTCTTTTGAAGGATGACTTATCCATTAATTACTTATCTTTATTTTGAAAGACTGTTGACTGAAAATTGAATAAATAGACAAAAATAGACTGTTCCGCTTCTTTTTCACATGATTCTTACTCCCTCCTCCATTTGGACTGACATGGCTTGTTCTCTTCCAAGAAAAAAGATTGCATGGGTATTTATGAACCTAAATTAAAAACTATTCTTATGTCTATAAAATTGGACATAATCATTTTTGTTTCAATTTAAAACCAATGGCCTCATCTAAAACTAAGAACATTTTTGTGAGTATTATATAGAAGGTTGAGTAGCAAAACCAGGTATCAAGAGTTGCTTTAGAAATATTCCAATAATTAATTATTTTCAATAATAACAAAAAATAATAATAAACAAGTCTTTTTAAACTAGATCAACATTCATCTTCAACTTCATCATGAATCATAGACTTAAAACGTCGCCCAAAAGGGTTTCAAGCAGTTGATGACTAAATCCTCAGACAAGTTGTCCCACGCAGTCTTTAAGTTATGCTGTCTACTTACTGCTTTTCTGTAGAGGTCTTCTCAATCATTTCTTATATTGGAACCATTGAGAACCAGGCTCTTCGAGCACATCACAATGTCCATATTCCTCGCCTACTCAATTGTATTTTGGCTTTGTAATCATTGATAATGTCGATATGACGGAATGTTTATTATATTTTATTTATAAATAAAGGATGGCATAACCAGAATGTGAAAAAAATACCTAACCCTTCACCTTCATATGTTAATGACGAAATTAACATTAATTAACACTCCACTTTTTTTCGTTCCGCCCCTGTATGCTTCGACTTCCATTGCATTTATGCCAGCACGGTAACTTAGTAACTTGTTTGAATATGTAACAGACCATTAGACTGTTTAGTTCTCAGAATTTTGCATATTCAAACCTCAACCAGTCTGTTTTTCAAAATTAATGATTTAAAGTTTGTTTAATCTGGAGAGAGGCAATGCAAAGATAAATTAATTTTCGGAATCAATATATCCCTATGCCATTTATCTACCGCAAAAATAAACATTTTAAATCAAAGAACCTTTTCATTAATGAAGTGGTTTTTTTAGGGTTCAATATATTTATTCATTTAAACAATACATTTATGAAGCAATGGAAACGTTATCACCATGTTCTCAAAAAAAAAAAAAAAAAAAAAAACTATAAAAAGAAGAAATTTAATTAATATTAAGTCACCGACAAAAGGATAAAAAACAAAATCGGCAAATCGAGATATCTGATAAATGACCCATATCATGAAGGAAAACTCTTGAGCTAGTGCTGACAATAGTTATTAATAAACATTATAAAACGTTGTGAAATGCGGACTATTGCCTTAGAAACGTAATCATGGAGCTACGAAGGGAGCTTTTGATTTTTGTCAATGCTTCAATATTATACATTGTATTTTGGAGATGAGCCACTCAATCTTCCACCTAACCTTATATCGTGAGGATGTTATAATGAGCCAATCTGAGGGACTCAATCTCACATGAAAGTTTCTCCAGACTTCTTCCTTCACAATCCTAAGGATGGGGGTGATTTTTAAACATTGGTCAAATGAATGAAAAGAGGTCTCCAATTCTATTTTGCATAAAAACCATTTATCTCCTTAGGATTTTCCCAGGACTTGCTTGTAAAAATACAAAACATCCCCATTCCTCAGCTATTTCTGACGTGTGTCAGTGAATGGGTTCTTCAAAATTACGTTTGGATCCGGATGTTCCATGTCATTGCTAATACCAAGCCGTTCAAAGCTTTCCCTTGTAAGTGATGAAGGGCCCTTCTCTTCACGATCAATATTAACAGTAGAAGCTTGCCCTATCACTTTTTTAGGGACGACTTCTAATGCAAGGATGGGAATACCTAGATAATTACTCTTGAAATCTTGGCCAGAACACATCCACCGAGTTCTATAGGATAGAAAGAAGTTATCCAATACAGGGCTCCCATCAGATGTATATTGGCCTGCAGAAGTAATCCCTGCACTACTAAAGACCTCATTCCAACTGGTCAGAAGAGGATAATAATTAAATGGTTCATTTGTACCTAGTCGAAGGAGAACAATCGCAATGATGGAGCTCCATACTGAGCGTATCTTCCTACAATGGTGACCTGATCTTTTCGCTTCTCCAATTTTTTTTTGGATGGATCCGTACAGATCCCTTTAGCAAATTGAAAACCAATCTGTTAGTAGAATTTTCTTTTGATTTTAATTGCCAAAAATCACCCAAACTTCTGAGTCGTTTTAACCATTAGAGATTCGCAGCCTTTCACATAACTTCAATATGTGTAGAACCGAAACCACAGAGAATTGTTGGAACATTAATGATCGACCTTGAAACATATGACCTTGCATACCCATATACTAAATTTTAGCTTAATTTATTTATACTCTCACATATCATCTTTGAAAAAGACAGGTATATCTGCAGATAGAATGTTTATCCCAGGCCTTTAATTGTTCATATCTGCTCGATAATGAGTTTCTATGAATAGTCGAGACTATGTTAACAAACCCATCTTGCAGTCCGTACCTGTATAGCTGTTTAACAATGAACTTGTGTGAGACAGTCTCGAATGCCTTTTCGAAGTCGACAAAAATTGTAGCGTACTTGGATGATGCACATAAGTCAATCAATACCATCTTGTATAGAGTGCGCTATGTTCACTAGCAGGCGGGACGCCATAAATCCTTTTGATCTGTTGATATAATGTATGGAATAATTTTGGGAAGTCTTTGACTCAATATTCCGGTGAGTATTCATAAAAGGTATTCAGGAGGGAAATGGGTCTGTAATTTTTAATGTCATATTTTGACTTTTTCTTCTTCAGGACCCGTGTTAAGAACCAAAACTTGAATATTTCGAACGCTTGAGGATTGAAGAAAGCAAACCTTTTGTAAAATTCAAAAGGGAACACTGATGGTCCAGAGCTTTTTTAAAATTTTTTTTTCAGTGATGGGCTAAATCTAAAAATATCATGATTTAAATAATTTTGATCATTTTTTTTTTTCTTCAGGATTCCAAATTTTTAAATAACAAAGGTTTCTATTTTGTTTTGTCTTTATAAATCATCTATTTCAAACAGAAGTCATATAGTCTGTTCGACTTACAAACCGAACAACTATGCAATTTGGAACAAAATCTGCATACTTCTTTGGATATTTCTTATGAATCCTCCAATATTTCGCCTCAGGGAATTTCTATGACAGTCATTTTTTCTCTGGGAAGCAATTTTTCCAGATGTTTGAAGTAAGATTTCCCTTTTACATTCAACTCCACCATTTTTATTCTTAAGCTATCCCATGAAGAGATTTTACCAGCATTTAATAACACTTTGTTCCTTGTAATGGTCTCAGATATATCATTACAAGTTCTTTCCACTTCAAGAGAGACATATTCAGTTTTCAGAAGGATCTTCGAGGTTTTGATGGATTACTGAATGCTGCAAATGCTGGAAAACGGTCAGAAATGTACAAAGCGAACACCATAAAATATGCAAAAGATTTGCCAGTCAAAAAGTCCACAGGTATTCTCAAAAAATTTGTAGTTGTTCACAAAAATCAAACGCTTCGGGGAAAAAATAAAAAAAATTTGGAAACAAATTTGAAAAATTAAATAAAATTTCAATTATTATCTTTTGTTTTTTTAATTTCAAATATTAAATTTATCTAGTTAAACTTAAAAGTTCCTTAATTCGGGCAGATGACTATAACAACTCCAACCACCGACCTGCAGACACCCCTGTATTGGTAGATGGTAGTTGGGGTAACAGACCTTGATTGTTGACTTTATATATAAGAATAGGCAAATTATTGCAATGGGTATAGTTGCTACAAAAACGTAAAAAATAAAAGTATAAACGTATTTTTTTGGACTATACGTCAGGGGAGTATACAAAGGTATACTCACCTGCATGAGTTGATTCAGCTGGAGGAAGAGCTCGTCTTAATGAAAGCTCAGGTGGATGTTTATTTTGGGGCGACCTTTGGAAAATCCTTCAATCAAAGTTAGGAACCAAAGTCACCAAATATCAATCCCAAATTGGGAAAACAAATCAAAGACGGCATATAATACTCAGAGTTTTTGAAATGGATTGAACAATAAAATAATTTTGTAAAGTTAACCATCTGAAAGAAAAAACGGGAGAACAGCCAATGGCTATTTTTTGGACATGTTGCTCACCTGGATTTCCCATCAAGATACATCACAATGTCAGAATTCCATCAGACACTTATAAAGGCTTAGAGGAGGTAATTGAGACATTAGCAAATATCTGAAAGCTAAGAAACAGATTGCAGGAGCTTGATACAAATTCATGCAAAGTAAACAAGCAAATTTTGAAACAATTGATAAATTTTATGGCGAGCTAAAAATGTTAAAACAAGAGACCAAAATCTTCGAAATGAAGTCAGAAGATTGTTTGACACCTCTTTTCAGTTGTGGAGTCAAAGATGTAGATGTTCGTCAAAACCTTTTTTTAAAAAAACCCACAGCTCTGTCTGAAAGCACTATTATATTGTATAGCACCGTTGAAACGACCAGAGAAAACAAGAAGGTTTGAACGATTTAGTTTACGAGTTGAAGTCAGAATATTGGTTGGCACCTCTTTTCACTTGCAGAGTCAAAGATGCAGATGTTCGTAAAAAGCTTTTAGAAAAAACCCGCAGCTCCGTCTGAAAGACACTATTACTTACATTGTATAGCAGCGTTGAAACGACCAAGAGCAAACAAGACAGTTTGAACGATTTAGTTTTAAAGGGTATAAATTGAATTTCGAGAGCTAGTACTAATTTTAGAATTAAATTGTGAAAGTGAAAAAACAGTTATTAAGGAATTTTCAAGTGTGTTCTCGTGCAAACATAAATTAAAAGAAATGAATTTCCCATCAATGAAAATAAAATTATTGGAAAATACAATGAAAAACTGGTCAAAAATATGCTGGATGATATGGCCAAAAAGGATGTGATCGTGAAAGTAGAAGATGAAATAACAGAGTGGTGCCAACCCATAGTTATTGTACCTAAACAGAAAGGTAGAGAGTGACTAACAGTTGACTACACCAAGTTAAACTCACAGGTTAAGAGATTAGTTTATCAAAATGAAAACTCCAAAGGAAGCCATTTCTAAAATCATACCGAAGTCGTAGTTTTTATCATAATTTGACGTGATCCATGGTTATTGGCAAATACCTCTCGAAGAGAAAAGGCAGAAATTAACAACTTATATAACTCCATATGGAAGATATTACTTTAAGAGAGCTCCTATGTGATTATTTCTATGGGAGATGCGTACAATAGTCGGTGTGACATATCACTAGAAGACATCCCTAATGCCATAAAGTAGTCAATGATATCCTCGTCTACGAAGAAAATTTTGAGAACCACATTAAGAGCGTAAGAAGGATCCTAAAGAAATGCAAGGATTTTGGAATCACATTAAGTCTAGAGAAATTTCAATTCGTGAAAGAAGAAATTGGTTTTGTAAGTTACAAAACCAATAAGAATTGAATTTCTGTTAACGGAAATAAATTGAATGCTAATTGTTAATTTCCTAATCATAAAAATAGAACAGAATTAAGGTGATTTATAGTTATGTCTAATCAATTAACATCTTTTACCTCAAAATTGACCAAGATGGCCGAACCATTGAGATACTTCTTAAAGACAAAGAATGAATTCAAATGGGAGTTAGTTCATTCCCAGGTGACGGATAGTATTCAAGATATTTTACTAAAGCCAACAACCTAGCACTGTTTGATCCGTTGAGAACAACGCGTTTAGAAACGGATGCATAACGAACCAAAGGTCTTGGATTAGATTTATTATACCGGCATGAAGTAAGATAGAAACTAATTGAATTTGCTTAAAGATTTACTACTAAAACAGATTAGGAAATTCCTACAAATCACAAATAAGGCTGAAACATCGTCAAACCGTATCGAATCGCAGATGAAAAGAAGACTCCTAGAAAATCCGAAAAAGAGCGTCGTGTTCCAACCTTGTTTATTTATTATAAGTATGTTTGTTTAATAAATTGAACTGAAGAGCCCAAATAAAGATATTGGATAGTACATACTGACATATTAATATTTGTTGCTAAGAAAGAAAAAGAGAGAGAGAGGGGACTTGCAAAGACGTAGGGCTGACAGTGAAAGTAGAAATCACATGATATGGACTCACATAAGAAATGACAACCTTCGATTAGGCCTTAGCCATGAACATCTCAAGATATCTGACTACATGCAGATGAGTAAAAATGTGGGCCAGCTCCAACACGAGGCTTATTTTTAAAATTGATTAGTCATTGTTTTTTGAAGTGAAAGATACTATATGATTCCAACGGTGACCGTTAAGTTTAAGGTGATGGGATGGAAGTAGTGTGCCCCTGGATGACGTCAGGATTAAAGTCTGATTCCATAGTTTTCCTGGTTTCAATATGCCTCCTAATCTGGAACTTGAATTCAAATGGGAGAGGACTGTTCCATGATAGAAAGTGGATCACAAAGTGAGTTCAAAGATATAGATAATTACTAAGAATTTTGTGCAGCTTCCATATCACAAAATAGGATTATATTACCCGTTCTGTAGACCAAAGACAGGGCAGTGGTCGTCAACTTAATCGGCAACTGGAACTTAGGTAGGGCTCTCGGCAGCACAAGCTCAAAAACAGGTTCTATCTTTAGGTAGAAGGGAATCTTATGATCGATTTGGTATACTCCAAAGAAATAATTGAGTTTGTTAGACGTAAGTTTTTGGACTCTGAGAACAACAAAACAACTTAAACGGTCCTTACATTGATGATCAAATCCGTTGATTGAAACTACATGGATGTGGTAGCAATTATACTAGTTGCCAAATTATACGCTGAATTCCTCTTCAGCTAATATGGTATAATTATGATAACTTTGTGGTTGTGTATTTCAGACGTCAATTAATTATCCACACAATATCAATAGAAAAGTTAATCTCATCTTCAATCCTGTACACAATTTTAAACTTATTTAAACGTATTTATAACTGCTTCCAAAGGCAAGAATACCACAGCATTCCCCTGAATTGTCAAGGAGTTAAATCATCAAGTTACAGCCTAACTTGCTCATATCAAAGAAATCCAACATAAAGAATCAAGAAATAGCTCAGAAACTACAATTGAAGCAATGGTTGAAACTGTGTGTGAGCAAGGTAAAAAATGGAAAAGCATTCTTGCCAAGATTTCGCATATCCTCTTCAATATGATGGCAAAAATTTGGTTTCTCAAATCAATGACAACATCCGACAGGAAGGCAGAAAAAAATTACCTGAAAACAAGCTCAAATCTAGAAAAGTTAATGTTTAAGTTATGAAAATTAATTTTTCTGGTGGCTAATAATTAATACTTATTATATTAGTGATATATTGCAACTTATTTAGTTCTGATCAATTGTCCTATTATGAATTATTATTTATATATTTCAGCTCATAAAAATTCTGTATTGAAAAAGCGTAGGTATATATTTTTATTAAAAAAATAACGTATTCGTGAGCTACAGGGAGCGGGGATCAAATTGTCGCCAAAATATTTTTCTACAAAAAACAACACAAAATATACATTTTTTAACTTTTTTATTGAAAATCAAAACTATGACGAGCATATAGGTATAGAGTAGACATTCATTTGATATAATCACCGTTGACATCAATAACAGCCTCAATACGGCCTCTGAATCGGCTGCAGGCTCTTCTGACCATCTCATTGTCCATGTTGCCGAATACCTCCTTGATGGAGTCCATCAGGCTGGCCTTGGTGCAATGGGGATGTTTTTTGGTATGTCTCTCGACATAGCCCCGGACAAAATAGTCCAAAAGATTAAGGTCGGGAGAGTTAGGAGGCCACAAATCCTTGGTTACGACATCATAACAGATCTCGGTTAACCACTTCATGGAGATTTTGGACACATGGTAGGGTGCTGAATCCTGTTACCACACCCAGGGCCCTGTCTTCGGCCACCCCTTGGATCATAGGTCACCTCAACCATCTTTTTCACCTTGTCGACAAAGTCAGTGTCCCTGACCTTCCTGTCGGCGCCCTCCTCCTTGGGTGCCCTCTTTATAGTGGCCTCAACATCCCAGGTGTCCTCTAGCTTCTTAGGGATACGCTGAACAGTCCGCAAATTCACTCCTAAGGTTGAAGCAATTGTGAAATTGGAGATTTCACCTCCATTATTAACCAATGCCATGACTACGGAGGACCTCGAAAGCTCCTCGTTCCACTTATAGCTCTTTATCTCTTCATATGATGACGGCATGATGCTAACTGAACTACGTATCGTCAGCTGACAAGAATAGCTTTCCTATTTATTAATCAGTTTTTTATTTGATAATGTCGTTTTCAAGTTATCAAGGTTTAAAGTGGGCGACAATTTAATGTACTTCTAAGCCAGCTCTTAGAGCGCGTGTTTTCTTGTCCAGGTACTCGATACATTTAATTGTTTAACATTCATTCTCTGCTGGCTCAAGTGAAAATTGAACGTGACACCAGAAACTTTATGGAGTCTAATAAGATGGAGAAAATAATCAACAAATTTGTGAAAAAAATGAGGGTCGCCAACATTTAGTTCTGGATAATTCTTGATGTTTATTTGTTACATAATTTATTGCTCTATAAAAAATATGTAAAATATAATAACATTTTGGTTTTTGATTTGATCAACAAATTAACTGATTCATATTTAACTAAGTGGTTCTTTTTGTAATTTGAACACATACAAAGTATTACTTTTCCATGCATAAAATAATTATGTCCAACTCTTATGCCAATGGGACACTGGAATGTTAATATTTCGACCACTTACTTTGTCATGGAAATAATATTTAGTCATGGGAATAAGATTTTAAATATTTAATTAAAAATAGAAGCACTTCTATTTTTATTATTTTATTATATTTTTCCACGTATTTAATTAATTTAAAATTAAAACTATTAAATATTACACGTAACTGTGTACAAAAAGTGCATACATTAGCTTATTTAACTTCTACTTCGTTATAATAAATACCACTATTTGTTTTCAAAAAATGAAAAAAAAAAAAAAAAGAGAAGTTAATTGTTTAATTCAATTATTTTAATTAAATAAAAAATAGGCAAAGTAAGAGAGGAAGAGAAACGGAAGGGTGAATAAAAAAAGAAAAACAAGCTTTCTTCCCTACCTTTAAACCCTTCTTTACTGAACTGGGATTTTTGTACCCCAAATTTTATAAAGTTGCTTTAAATCTGTTTAAAATAGATTTAATCGCCGGAACGTTTTTGTGATATCTCAAAACATCTCTAAGAATAAGTGCATCTTTTTGTGTTTGCAAAATTTGTATTGTCTAGGAGCTCCTAAACTTTGATATATTTTATTAAAGTTTGGTGAATTTAATCAATTTTTTTCGTTTTTTAGTCGTTTGTGTAATGTAATATCACCTGTTATTCCATATCCAATACTCAACCTCTTTAAAATTTAAGACCAATTTAGGTACTTAAAATTGGTCAAAAATAATCAATCTTCCATGGAAGTTTTTATTACAACTTAATAATAATGATTGAACGAAAATAATCAGAAACCTAATGTTATTATCAAGACACATTTGTATAAAGTTGAGTGCAAAATGATAAGGAAAACATCAATAACAAATTAAAACAGTGCAATTTTGAATCTATTTCGAGCTTGTATCATATAAAAAAGTTTGTTTAATATTTGGGGTAACATTGTACCCAGTTCACTAACTACGTCAAAAGAATGCAAACTATTCCATTAAAACAAAAGGGTTGACATTTATTCTTAATTTAATTAGCTACTTCTTTGGAAAAAAATTTCATAATAAATGATCGATAAGTTTCAGACTTTGTATATATAATATCTGACTATTACTTAACAGTTAAGTACTTCTTTGCATTCAATATATAAAGTATTATATGTATAAAGACTATAATTTTTTTATTGTTCAAAGTAAATAAATATTTGCATTTTAGAAAATTAAAAGTATATACTTTTATAAACTTATTAAAACCAAAGTTTCGGTTTTTCTACATGGCTATTTATACCAGTTTAAAGATCATTATCCCCATGAATTATTTTGTTAAAGACGCTCATGATGATCGACATAATACCCTATCTGTATATTTTTTTTTAGATATGAAGTACTTTTAATATGAATATTTGTAGCTTTATTCATGGGAATATGTTCAAAAATGGAGCGCTTCACCTTTTGAAAGATGTGTGACAACATTTGATCAAGATTGTGCCCTGTTCAAGTATTATTTCAAGGGTTTCGTCTCTTTTTTATACAGGCTCAGTTTAGCAAGAGGCACTTCAAATGAGGGTTTCGCTCGAAAATTTGTGCTCAGTACATAATATTAGATAAAAAAAGGCCCGCAGCTACCTTTATACGTGCGTAGTGCTCCAAGTTCCAGCAGGGCACTGAAAGCTAAGATTGCTTAAGATAATTGTTTTCAAAGTGTGGGCCGTGTGAGGAGTTTACAGGGTAGGGTAGGAAAATGAAGAAGTGAGGATTGCTTTCGTTCTACACATACATACTACACTTATTTCCTATAAAGGGACCTTAGCTAAAAATATATTGTGATAATGTTAAGCTTTGGAATCCCTAGCTTAAGAAATATTATAATTATCAATTATTATAGAACCCAAAAAGGTTAATAGCGGACCTCGTTTCATAATCTACCCCAACTCCTTTTATTTACACAGCTGGTTATCAAAAACCACTTTTCCAGATCCATACGAAACCCTTAGATGTTTGAAAATGAGATAAAACAATATCACTCTGGTTACGTAAAGCAAGAGTTGGAAAACAATGCAAATGCAAAAAAACCTCAAGAAATTGACTTATTTGATTAAAGCTAATTTATTTCTGATAATATATGTATAGGTATTGTATTTTATTTATATATTCTATTTAGGAAAAAAAGCACAAAGAACCGAGGCCGATAAGTAATAATATATTGCAGTCCCACAAAAACCGCTTTTGAGAATCGTAAATCCATTTTTTATTTATAATCCACAATCAATTTTGATAAGAATCGTTTTCCTTGCTTCTGTGTCGACGGGCCACCTTAATAAATATTCTTTAAATATAAATAAATATATTTATATGTAGTTTAGAACCAATTAAATTTTCATTGAATATCAATACTTCTCAATAAATTGAAGTATTTTCATTTACAATAAAATATTTATAATTTTTTCTATCTATAGTAATTATTTCTTTCAAATAGGATCACTTATTTTCTGAGAGGATTTCAATTATTCATAAAAGGGTCTGTTCAAAAAGTGAAGTGGCTTTTCAAATTTGGCCTCAAGGTACATTTTGTATACTTGATGTTTTCCTTTTTTTATTAGTAGTACACTCGCCACAGACATAGATGTATTTCTTCAGCTATATAGTACGGTCAGTTTTTTTGTTATAGGTATGACGGTTATAAGTTTTTTGCGTCTTCTGCAATTTTTTACTATTGAAAAACATGGGTCAAACAATCTGTATCAAATTATGCGTAAAAAATCGAATTTAGTGCTACAAATCACTTGAAATGTTGACATTGGCATACGATGAAATCTTTCAAGGTAGTATTAATTAAGGCTCCGTCATTTGAGTAGGAAGATCCTTCTTTATATATATATATATATTTTAAGGTAATGGAGGGTCAATATTTCAATCAGGGTTTATTTATATACTTCTCGGTTTGCCAACATAATTAGTGCCCATCAGATTGACACAATCATATCAGAAACTTAGGGAGGCCGTGATTTCAATGTATAAGAAATCAAAGTTCCAATAAATTATTTAAGAAAAAGATTGAGAACGGTCACTTATCAGTCATCCATTAATCTTCCTAATAAAGATAATGGAGACTACAGCAAAGATTGACGTCCTGAACGAGATGGTTCGCCAACAAGAACAAATCTTCATTACAGCTAAATTTTCATGCAATATCATGTAGATAATTGTCATACTGATGCCTCAATCTCTTGTAAGCCATCTGACAATCTCCTTTTATTAACTCATTCAGAGGATTGATGCATTCTGACACAACCACCGATTTTGGACGGCCTACATGAATTTCGTCATGGAGAAAAAATATAGCCTTCGTTTGAATTCGTTATACCAGTAGTTATTGTACTGTAGGATTGTGCATGAAAGTGTTGAAGAGTAAATTTCATTCCAAATAACATGTAAATAACAAAACATTATTAACAAATTGATTTCCTATAAATACCAAGCCAACAACTGGATCAAAAAATAGAACTTTCTATGCATAGTTTCTTTGAGTTCAGAAATATAAGTAGCAACGTGTCACAGTCTAGCACAAATAAAGTATCTAAATACTGATAATCGAATTTATTTCATATTAAAATGATAATCATGCTTCTTTTATTTGTTTAATTAAAAGAGAGGTTAAATCAAATATGGTTCAACTCAATTTGATTACATTTCCAACTTTTTTCAAAACTCCCAGACATTCCCTTGCAGTGATGACATTTTTATTTTCCACAAATCGTTGTATTCTTCCTTTCATATGGCATTTTTCAAAATCAAGAGAAAGTACGACATGATAACAATTTGTAAGACTTCTACATGCTAATATACAATTGGCCAATGTCATTGGAAATTTTATGCTTAATGTTGTTGAAAATGTATCACGATCCCAATAAACACAAGCTTTCAAGAGAAATAAATAATATAATTTGGTTTAATAATTAATCAGTTGAATCCTCTTACGTTCCCTAATGTAAATCATGTTAGTACTAGTATCATCAATCGAGTATTTATCAACCAATTCACACATTTTTCTTTTATAGTTGAAGGCCAAGCAGTCTGTTGAATCCTGACAAAGGATTGCACACACAATCAGTGTTACAGCTTCATACGTTTGATATACAGATAAGTCTACAGCTCCTGTTTCAAAGTATATCTTAGTAAAACCTTGACTCATTTTTTACAACCAGGAAAAAGAACACGCTCAAGGGACTGACAAATTCCAAATGAGTTAATTTACAAGTTGGTGAGGTATTGTACTCCTATTTACTACTTGTTATTAATTATGTTGAAGTGTTTTTGCTAAGCGACAGAAGAAATGTGTTTTCTTTGTATATTACCCGGGATTTAAAAAATCAAAAAAATGATATCACGACGACATTTGGTGGCAAGGCGACCCAAAGAGGAAGCAGACTTCATCTTAGAACCTTGCACCGAACTAAAAGTTTTTATTTACATATTTTAATGTACATAGTATTGAATTCTATTAAAAGATCCCGAAAACAATTTTATTATCTACTAATAGGAACCCAAACAACATGCTTTCGTCATTGTATCCCCCCTCAGAATTGATAGTGAGCTCCAAGTGGTAGTGGAAGCTGCTTCAGACCCTCTGGAGGTATTTGACACTCTTGAATGCCTAGGCCTGGTTGACGGAGATATTCAGGGTGCGGGTGCTGTTGTGGCGTCTCTTGCAGGATTTCAACTCCACGTGTACCTAAATGAAATAGTCTTGATTGAAGGAAATGTCTTGTTAATCAATTATAGGTTTGTATATATTAGGGTGGAGAAATAGTAATTTCATATTTCCCGCCCCTTTTTTTCAACTAATGAACAAGATATATCTTGTTTCTCATTGGTCACATCGAATCATATGGTGTGGTGTAGTAAAGGTGGGATTCCATACTACGAATGCTTTAATCTACTATATCCCACTGGGCCGGTTTAGTCTGAATTATCGTATGTCAACTATTGAATTCTCAAAGAAAGAAATTGGCCTTATTTTACATTTTTACTATCTGAAATGGAAAAACGAGGCGTAAACGAGAGGAAAACTTGCGGTTTATACAGGCCCAATACTCTTTCCACAATGACGGCAACTGTAGCTAATCGAATTTTTTTAACAACTTTTAAAACTTCCATGAATTAGTCCTTTATAATTGTGGAACTGATTTTGGAGATAGGGATCATGGTGCCCATACCACTATATCGACCAAGAACACTCTTGATCATGAACCATAATAATTTGATAATGATCCGCTATTTTGACTTATCGATTCCATTTCAATAAAGTATTAATTTTAACTCAATGAATACTAAAACTGTTTCAAACATTATGGAATCCTTAAAGTTGTTTGCTTAAAAGAATCCTTCTACATAGTCGCCATTTGAATTTATTTATGTATCTTTTTGAATAATGAGTCTATATTTGATTCAAATATGTTGATGAAGTATTGGGCTGAGTGTATATATATGAAGTAAATAATAATTTTTGTTCAAGATTGTTTTTATGGTGACGTACTTCAATTGTAATGTGGAATAAATTGAAATGATGACCTAATAGAGATTTTTTTTTTGTTGGACTAAACATTTAAAATTCCTCATATTGTCTGCAAAAAATTAACAAAAAATAAAATCCAAGCGTATAGCTGGACAATCTTTGATTTTTGATTTGAATAATGTCCAAGTTTCTATCATATAATTTGATAACAATAATATTTCTTAAGCCAGGGTTTCCCAAACTTTATTGTGTGTTATGTTATTATGTCCCCCTACACTTAAACATTTTTAGCTGAGGCCCCTTTATACGAAACATTTGTAATATGTATGTGTAGACTAAAAGCAATCCTCAATTCTCCATCTTCATTCACCCCCTCCCCTAGCCTCCCCTCAAGCCCCCATTTCGAAAACCAAACTGCTTCTGTAAAAAATAAAAAATAAAGCAAATACAAGAACTAATACTAAAACTGTTGAAATGAAAGAACCGAGACCTGGACTGACAAACCCACTGGACCTTAACCGAACACAAGCTGATGTTAACCTTATATTTGAATACATAAATACATATAAAAAGCTAAATTATCAAAATTATATAAATAACTAGGTACATACACGATTAAATAGTCAATGAATATGGCAAGAGCTTATAAAATTTGTTTTAGTTTTACTCATTTTATGAAGATACAAAAACACAAGGCACAGAATTAGTAATTATCTTTTAAATATGCTCAATTTGATCAAATTAGAGGGTAATGACCGATACTTCTAAACATTTCTGTTAGATTATATCCAAGTTTGAGTTGACAGCTGTTTCAGACTGGCCTTTCTCAACGTAGTTATATGAATTAAAGATTCGTAGAGAGTTAAAACTGAATTTCCTCAAAGGGTATCACTTTACACTTAGAGATTTTCTCCTAGAGAAAGATAGAATAATGATAACAATTTAAAAAAAAAAAAAAAAAACAATGTTCAAGGTGCTAAGAACATCATAAAAACTCGTACTTAAAAATATGCTTAGATCTATATTCCTAATTATGATGTCACCTAAACATTTAGTAGTATAATTAAAGTTGTGGAAAATA
>NW_027295642.1:0-665 GCF_016086655.4 Lepeophtheirus salmonis | reverse complement strand
CAATATAAAATCAATCTTGAACAAAAATGAAGAAAAAAGTAAAATCACAATATGTTTTTTTACTCCCTAAATATTTGTGAGATGATAAAAGATCTCCAAGAATTTTACCATTTTTTAAGAAGCTTTATTTGTCTTAAGAAACATATATTTTAGTCGTAAGTGATACAATCTATCAATTTAACATTATTTTATTGTGACAAACAATTTTGGCTACTTCAAGTACAATTTGCAACGCCTCCAAAGGGATAAAAAAAAAATTCTTTATAGAATTGACGATTATTTGTCGAAAAAACACATGTTATCTACATTCAATTTGGAGAAAAATCATTCTAGCTTGTTTTTGTGTTTACGAACCACAATTAATCTATAGCTCATATTATGTTAATTGAAGCAAGTAAAAAAAAATAATTAAAAAAACCCCTATTTTGAAATAAAACACGTGTTTTCTTTGTTATACACGGGACAATTCAGCCCATGTTTATTAAGTTATATAAGTAATTATGAATATTACTGTTAGCAATCAAGAAAGTTTATTTTTTAATAGGATATTTATCTAATTCTCTTACTAGTAGTAAATAATGTAGCAATATCAACGGCTGGGTACATATATTTTATCATTTATAATATGAAGAATGCTTGAATATGTAGCATATTTATTAATTCCT
>NW_027295641.1:0-442 GCF_016086655.4 Lepeophtheirus salmonis | reverse complement strand
ACATTTAAAGAGATGTTACACGACACAAATAACTCTGCTACATCCAAATTGAATCATGAACCGTTTAATTCTCCTTCGTCTCCTTGAATCTTGTGTTTCTTGAAGACTTTTAAGTTGTTAATGTGATGGGAGGTTTTGGAGTGGTGGATTACTTTCCATAAAGAACGAGATGGGTACGAGAAACCGAAAAAACGGCAAGATATACTTTCATTTTCCAAATCATAATTCCACACATCAGTACTTCCGTTTGTTAGAAACCCATGAAAAAAGGCAACGTTTTCTTCGGTATGATGATGATGCAAGTGAGAGAGCAGTAAAGGCAAGTTGCTTTGCTAATGATTAGTACAATACTAAGGAAAAGTTGTTTAGAAGATGCAAGGACACCAACGTGTTTTATTCTTTTTTTATATAATCTCTTTCAATCAATCAAATTCGTTCTTTT
>NW_027295640.1:0-566 GCF_016086655.4 Lepeophtheirus salmonis | reverse complement strand
ATCTCATCGGTGGAGATATATCTATCTTGTGCACAATTGTATATAGCTACTTCCACATGAAGAAGAGGGCTGATTATCTTCTTGATTAAACTCCACGTCTCGCTTGTGTCTTGCAACCTAAAGTTATGACATATTTAACTGGATTCCGATGTCAGAACAAGAAAATATTATCCGATCAATCTATTATTTCAATATTCTATATATATAATTTATTGTTATTAGTTATATGATTCCAATTGTTTAATTTTGTATATTTAACATAAATGTATGATGGTATATTTTTTATTATGTAGATTATATTTAATTAAAGCCTTCTTTTTTAAACTTGGAACTTCAAATATATTTCGAAATACTCTACTTTGTCGTTTCATTAGCTATTATTCTGAGAATAAGGTTAATAATGAATTACAATTTCATGGAGTGTGATGTTTTCAAATCTACTGTAACGGATAAAAAACGTCTAAGTCAATTATACGTAGTATATCTTCATTAAACATTTTGCTAATAAATACTTTCGTTATACTCTCAAAAATCATAATAAAGCAGGCAGCTGATAATCACATCAA
>NW_027295639.1:0-451 GCF_016086655.4 Lepeophtheirus salmonis | reverse complement strand
CAAGAAATTCTTTAATTTGACAGATAATGCTTTATTACCTGTGTATGTACTTAATGAACATGTCTGTGCTATTTTCTTCAGATATATTAATTTTTACCTATAGCAAAAATAACAATAAACTATAAAAATCAAATTTTTGAATGTGTCTTCTATTTTTTTTATTAAATATATTTTTTAGATTAAGATACTATCAATAAATATTCTATTCACATAATTCCACAATGAAGTAGAGTTTCAAAAATTGTCTGTGTGTCCAATGAAATGAACCCCAGGAAATCCAAAATTCTTCATCTACCATTCGTTAAGGTTTGATATAATTAAAAATACCCTACAATAATTTTTTGAGTCTTAAGAATCCGTAAGATGAGAAAAAAAATGTTTTCTTAAAATTTATAACTTAGTTACACTGAATTAATATTGTACAGTCATGGAATTCTAAACGCATGGAATA
>NW_027295638.1:0-3080 GCF_016086655.4 Lepeophtheirus salmonis | reverse complement strand
AACAGAAAAATAAAGTTTAATTTCAAATATTTAATTTTTAGAAAAATAAAAAATCCAAAGCTATTCACAGAAAATAAAGTATTTAAGAAAAAAATTGAAAAATTAAATGTTTTAGAAAAAAAAAAAAATGAAAAAAAAGTTAAATTTAAAATATTAAATTTTTATATTCATTTAAAATTCAAATATTAAAATTTCAAGAAAAAAATCAAACATTCATATTTTTTTTTTTTGGGAAGGAAGGGACAACAGCCCTTCCAGCCCACCCACTACGGACGTCGCTGACTGGCAACAGTGATGGGCAACACATAATAGAAGGAATAGGTGTGGCATCTCCCCATAAAATTCAGTGATATTGTTATTGTTGTGAAAAAAGATATCTAATGGATTTTGAGGCTGCCAGAGTTTTGCACAACCCTTGACCAATCATAGTCCGATCATTCAAAAACAGATGCAGCTATAGTTTAATTCCTGATTAGCTTGGTGTACCTGAGCTGCTTGTTCACATCATATCTTGTTACTATTATAAGAATCTGATTGGTGTCTATTGGAATCAGGATTTCATCCGTAGATAAAGTGCATGACTCGACTGCCGATGTGAAGTAACTTATAATAAATTTGACCAAAGATATTGAGGCAAAAATTGCCTAACAAGCTATATCAATGAGTAATTATCTATAATTTAAAATTCAGCCATGGTCACATTACGCCGCAGATGTAACTTTAAAAATAATCGCTTTAAATACTTTACTTTCTAAAATATAATGGTAAGAACCAAATATGTGGAGCTTTCATTAGTCATTATAGGCCAATTATGCTTTAATAATCTGTGTGCAAATAGTGTTGTGTAATTCGAAAGCTATATGTAAAAATATATTCGGAATCACGATACTATCATGCCATAGATTAGAAGCAAAACAAAACAAAAGTCACTATGTAATCCATTGGCTTAATTGTCAATATGAAAATAATTTAGATGCAAAGTTATACGAAAAAATATCCTAGAAAGAGGCAATTAAATTTATTCTAAACTTTGTTCAACTAATCCACCATTTTGACGACGGACAAACTTAAAAGAATCACCTAACAAACCTGGATCCAAGGCCTTGCCGTGGTTTTGATTCATAAAGGGATGGAAAATTCTCATTAACCAGGGATTCATTATTAGATAACTGATTATAACTCCTAATTAACTCTAGAGATTATAACCGTTTTGAACTCTTTATATGAATGTCGAATTAATATCACATATGTCATCTACCCATTGTAATAACCCGCAACTGATTCCATCTAAATACAATACATAATGTAGGCCCTTTCTGCTTACGTACATTATCCTTTATATTACCAATTGGATACACAACCAATTATTCAGAAAAATATATATAAATTTAACTTTTAAAATACATATGTATAATACCACAAGTATTTCATAAAATTATTAAATGTAACCTCTATAATTGGCAATTACAGCTTTCAATGTTTTCCAAAGTAACTTACACGAGCACAGATCATATTTATGGAATATGATGCTATTCACATACAATAGCTGACTTCAAATATTCAATATTTGAGTAAGTTTTGTCATTGACCTTCCATGTGAGATGATTCTTTATGAAATAATCCATTTGATTAAATTCTGGCGAAGAAGGAGGACACCATAGACCGAATCAGATATTTGAAAGAAAAAACACTACTTATATTTTTAGATTGATTCTCTTTCAAAAATCTCCATAAGTGTATCAAAAATATAACAAAATTGACATTTGAATCAGAGAATAATATTCAAGACATTAATCATATCTACAGCCCGATTCCATGAATGAATTAGCCTATTAGTTTACCTCAAAAAAATTTAAAATATGCATAAATAGACATCCTTTTCAAAACATTTTAATTTTTTTTGATGTGATTAATGTTTGGTTTTTTGATTATCTAACATCATCAATTACTTTGAGACAGAGAGAGAGAGAGAGATCAGCATACCTCCTCAGAGAGTTTTGAAAAAAATATATACATATATCATAATTAAGCATACATATATTCCCTATGAAGATTTTCAGTTGAGTAAATTTTAATATGACAGATTCTTCATGGAATATTTTGTCACATAATTTATGTCTAATTCCCATTTGTGGCTGTTGGGTCTTAAATGCATTCGTACTTTGACGTAGAAGTCTGCCTATGAGCTTAGGATTAATACCAGGAGTGGCAAAAAGTCCATAAACTCTCAGTAAGAGTCAATATTTACATCGAGTCCTCATATCTCTTTTGCACTCATTTCAAGTCCACAATTATAATATCAGCTTCATAGTCTTAAGGGTTTTCTTGGGTTAAGTTTAAAATTCCTTTTGAATGCAAGTCAAGTCTTGAGTCTTTGACTGTGAGATCAAATAGCAAGTCTGCAAAATATGGACTCAAGTAGGACTCGAGTTCAAGTCCTCACCTATGAGGAGACAGGGGATAGTTGCAAATCATTTTGTTAGTGGTTCAATTATCGGAGATGGAGTGACTCAGACGTGCCAAAATTATAGACAATATATCAGCATATGTCTACTATTGATTAAACCACTTTAAATATCATAAAAATCAGTATTCTTCCTCTACAAATTATATTTGAATATGACTAGTCAAATATTGCAACTGTCCCGTAGCCTGGGACAAATTTTTTTTTTATGAAATTTAATAAGTAGGAGTTGAAAAATTAACTTTCATTCTAGACAAGCAGATTTAGTGTTACAAATGGGATGCATTCATTCTCTTAAAGCTCTGCTAGTTAATAGACATGCTTACTGTGGAACGTAAATACATACATATTGAAAAGAATAAACTATTATACAAATACGAGAAAAATTGCAACAATTCTTGAAACTCACCTCTTTTGAACTGAGTGTTATAATATTTTACATTTTTCCCAACTGAATGGGCTTGTAATTTTGATAAAGGAGATGATAGCAAAATAATCAATAATAATTCAAAGGATATAAGTATAACAAAAATATTGGAGTTATATATGGGAGTTTCTAATAAAAGTCATTATATTCAACACTCGTCCTCACAAAAATAAGCATGGACAATTCTTC
>NW_027295637.1:0-810 GCF_016086655.4 Lepeophtheirus salmonis | reverse complement strand
AAAACTTTACTGCTGAGTGTTGAGTACTTGGTTTTTTTTTTTTTTTAAGAATTACTTTCATTCGACTAGTAAAATGATTCTCTTTAATTTACATTTGAAAAATACATTATTCTTATAGTATTTAGTACTTAAAATCTATATCTAAACTGTAAAAATGGTTTATTTAAAAAAAAGTCAAAGAGGTGGAATGAAAATATTGGATAATTCTAACTATATCTACCGAGTTAACAGAAAATCCGGCCAAAAAATATACTGGATATGCAAATATGAAAATGTAATGCTAGGCTCCGCACTATAACGCCATTGGACAGTAATATGCATGTCCCCATACTAGACACCCATAGGAGATAACAGGTCTGATCATAGCTTAATACAACTATAGAACCTTGTTTAAGATCAGTCCCCATTTTTGTCCTATGACTGCCTTGTTCATACTCTATTTCCAAGAACACTTGGAAGCTTTATTTTTCAAATACTCTATCCAGGTGAGACCTTGATCAAAAGTTACACCTAAGTAATTCATATGTGTGGCATATTCAATGACCTTGCCACCCATTTCTAATTGTGGAAAGTATTTTGAACTAAGTTTATAAGTTTTCGAAAAGACTATAGTGCTTGCTTTTGATGGGTTAAAGGTAAGACCATTTTATTTTCCCTATACAATAACAGTATTGATTGCCCATTGCATTGTATTTACAAGTGTGTGGGAGGTTTTCCACTAACAAAAAGGAGGGTATCGTCTGCATATACAACGACCTTGATTGCTCTTTTTTTAAATTTATTAAGTAAGCTATCCTAAATCATATTTAT
>NW_027295636.1:0-2175 GCF_016086655.4 Lepeophtheirus salmonis | reverse complement strand
TTTGTTCACGAAGAGCAAATAGCTGAAGTGTTAAGAATATTGGAAAATATCAATCCCAGGTTTTCATAGTTTTTTTTATATAAATTCAACATTCAATTATAATTGTACTTTATGTTCTGATCACGTAACTTTAATTAGTATATCCGTATAAAATCTTTTAATTTTTTTTTTAGCAAAAAATGTAACTTTTCAATTTTTTTGAAAAAACAATCCAAAGAACCAACCTCCCCTCCCCAAAAAATAAGATAAATAATACTGCGTACACCCCTGATATATCCCAGAGTTAGATATTTTTTTCACATCAGAAATTTACTTTTGCAGGCCGTATAAATTCACTCACAGGACAGCCTTTCCTGCTATAGATCAAGAAGTTTATACAAACAATGGGTACACTGTATAAGTTCGCCTGCACCTGATA
The DNA here is from genome assembly GCF_016086655.4 of Lepeophtheirus salmonis. Taxonomy (NCBI): domain Eukaryota; kingdom Metazoa; phylum Arthropoda; class Copepoda; order Siphonostomatoida; family Caligidae; genus Lepeophtheirus; species Lepeophtheirus salmonis. The sequence continues at coordinate 1,757 of NW_027295636.1, read as the reverse complement.
TATTATTTTAGAGTTGAACTCCAGTATTTCCAATATTTCCTCTAAAACATACAATCTACCACTTGCTCCTTGATGAGAGACTTCTACTGATTCAGTTGTGTTTGAACGCTTCAGTTCATTAATGCTCCTTTGTATGACCTAACTTTTGATTTTATAAATTCAAACTTCTTACTTTAAATTATTTTATCACACTCCTTTAGCTTGATACTGGATTATCCACTTCGCCATGTTATATATGAGAATAAGGACTTTGTATATAATTTATTTTACACGAAGAGAATCAAGGATGATACCCATCTTAATATTATTATACATACATATAATGGCACATCTATACTAAGCCTATTAGATATGAAGATACATGCAAACTGATTATTTTTCACTCTACGTGAGTACAACTGATATATGGTTAATGGTTAAACCTGAACGTTTTGAAAACAATCCTGGTTCATGAAATGCTTCACGCCAAGCAAGTATAACATCTTCAATAGATCCAGACAAAAACATACTAGAACCTATTATCTTTGTTATTTTTGTACATTATTTTGGACATTGATTTGCGCTGCCCAATATTCCATCATATCGCGTTATTTATATTATGTTAATATGTAAAAAGTTGAAAGGAACCTTTAAATATATAACATTTTGTTTGAGTATTTTACGTCATTGAATAAAGTGTAAGACAATTCTAGACTATTAAGATCTTTTATTTATTAGACTAATTAATTTTGGTATATCAATCATACAAATACAAGTGATGTGGTGAATTATTAACCTTTGATATGCACACAAATAAATTAATTAACAAACATGAATAAATTTTTGCTAGACTTTTTTAGTGTTTAATATTTCTATTTTAATAAAAGAATTGATTAAAAATTTGTATTATGACAATATATTTAAGTTTCCAAATATATATAAGTTTTATATATCACAAATGAAGAATACATTTTATATTTCACTTGAAACAAAATATATTAGTTTATATTTTTCTAAAAATATACAATAGACACCTGTATCAAATATAAACTCCCGATAGTCCCATTGGCTCTGAATATTTAATACACATAGCTAGAGTAATCAAAATCTATCTACCTACACAAAGCATGGAGCCGATTAACAAGTGTAAGACATCACTTTGTCTACGTCCAACCATTGTACATTTCGTATGACCTCTGTTTAAAAAAATCTCTATAGAGGGTAAGTTTTACATCAGGAAGTAACCCAAATCCAAATCTCTAAGATGGGCTATAAATATACGACAACTTCACCAAGTTATAACCTCATGAGACATTACCTTCTTCATTCTCAGATCTCATTCTTTGTTATTTTTAGTTTGTGATTTCAAATACGCCTTGTTAAATCCACCGTCCCATTTTCGACGCTCTCAAGAATCCATTAAATATAGGAAGAGGTCAACTTGTTCGGACAAAATTCGTCATTTATCTAATCTCTTAATAAAAAGTGAAGGATAAAATAAACACCGATCATTTGTTTCCCATGTTCATCGTTCCTTTGTTCAAAAATGAGCTTAAAGCTTGACCGCCGTCAATTTTGCTTTCAATTTAGAATTTTCAAATTTAGATCCCTATAAAAAAAGCACCAAAGCAATAGTTTTTCTTCATAAAAATAGTAGCACCCTAGCAACGTACGAAAGGATATGTCCCAAATACATATGTTAAATACTTTTTCTTGTGACTACCTCAATGACAAAAATATGGATCAAGGTGTACCAAATCAAAACTGTGAATCATCAT
>NW_027295635.1:0-4571 GCF_016086655.4 Lepeophtheirus salmonis | reverse complement strand
GTTTTATTAATTCTAATTTGAATTTGGGGATCGTTTTATGGGTAAGAAATGACTCTGAACGATAATAGTCGGGAATTACTATAATTCCAAATGTTTAAGAATTCAGATGACTGAGAGAAAAACTGAGATCAGTAATGGATTCTTCGGTCAAAGATAAGTTTCGGGGGGGGGGGAGCTTCAGATACTTTTTAGAGAGAGCTCAATTCCCTCAAAAATGAGTTAACTAGGGCTAAAACGAGATCAATGGGCAACATGTTCTTGAGTTATTGCAACTCCAAATAAATGTGTTTTTTTTTTTTTTTTGAAATATTTTATCTTTAAGATATGAATCTATTTACAAACAAAACAAACCAATTCTGAAAAAATAAAAAGATTGCATTCAGAAATACATATGACAAAAATCGGATAGAAAATATTCTTTTCATTATGTCAGATCAAAAAATATTTTGACATCATCCCATATAGAATACAGTAATACCTGATATCCGAGTTCAATTTATTCCTGCACGAACCTCATAAGTCAATGCTATTTATCTCCTAAAAAGTAATAATAAAAAAATGAAGCTTGATGTGACTCTCATGCACCAAACACCAAATCTTAAATCTAACAAACCGTACGTAGGATACTCGTATCTCAAGGTATTACTGTATGTAGAAATATGCAATTAATTACAACACAAAAAGGCAATACTATTTCAATGTTTAAATTAAATTTCATCATTGTTTTATTTCTTCGAGTTATTTATTGGCATTTCCAATTAACCTTATTCTTGCTTGTAAGCTCCCCCCCCCCCCCCTTAAAAAATACAATATCGATCAAAAGAAGTAGTTTGTTTTTGGTAAAAATAATATGATCAATATATTTGGTAAAGGCATATTAGTTTTTACTAAAGGACTCAAGGGAAGAGTGGACACTCTGCAAAAGGAGTGAAGTATACTGTAAAAATCAATCAGCTATCAAGACAAAGTATTCAGGCATGTCATCCATTGAGAAGCTTAGCTTTCGAAATATAAAAATAAAAAGAATTTGTGGACTCCCACCAATTTGATATCGATATTATAACTTCTTATATTCATTATTTTTTAATAATATTATTTAAGTTTATTGAATAAAAATGTGAATTTAAAGAGTTTACTCTTGTTAATATATTTAATATTTAAAGAATACCAGGACCATTCGAAAAGTTCGTGCAAATTCCAAGAGATGGCACTTCTGGCACGTATCGAAGCTATGTTTAGTTGAAATAACACACACCAACTTTCAGCCTGACAGGTCTATTTCTTTCTGTTTGGTATTCATTTGAATCGAAGATGTGGAATGATTTTTTTTTTTAAATAGACGAAAAAGAGTTTCGTGCGTTGATTAAAAATTACATTATGAAAGGTAAAATCCCTCAGGAGACTAAAAAGAGGCTTGATAAATATTATTGGGACTCTAGACCTTGGATTAAAACAGTTTATAAGTGGTTTCAATATTTTCGAAGTGCCCATATGGGCACAAGTGACGCTGAACGTTCTGGACGCCCAGTTTAGGTTACTTCTCCAGAAATAAAACGCTAAAATCCATGATATGGTGATGGATGACGAAAGAGTGAAGGTGCGTGAGATTGGTAATCCCTTGGGCATCTCAAGTTGCAACACTATTTCCATTAATTTTGCAACCTTAACTGTTGAGGAGGGACCTGGTGCATTGTCGTGATGGAAAAGGACTTTTTGTGGGCCAATCGTAGAGTTTTTTTGCAGCTTGGTTTAAAAACGGTCCAATAACGATGAACTATAAGCACCTGTAATACTTTTACCATTTTTCAAATAGTCAATGAGGGTTATTCCTGCGAATCCAAAAGACAATTACCATAATCTTTCCAGTCGATTCTTTCGATAATTTATTTTGAATATTTTCACCCATTAATGAAATCTTGAATGAATAGGAAATTTTTGTCATATGTTTTTTTATGTAGGCACGTACATATAGCTCAATGTGAAGTAAAATTAATTTATGGAATACAATAAGATTATATTTAAGATTCCAGTATAAATATTCAAATAAATGAACCGTTTATATTTTTCTATTTGGATGACAATATGAAATTTAATTTTTTTTCATTTTGCGTTTTCAATTATTCAATCTTTTATAGTCTAATTGCAAGGCCGGGAACTTTTATGACTGCTAAAGAGCCTTAAGAGCAGAATAATTCAGTTAGAGACGTAGAATATAATTTCAAGAATGAATTAAGTTAAATGTGAGGATAATATGCCTCTGAATATGTTATTTTAATTTATCTTACTATAATATAATATTCATAATATAGGATATTAATAATTAATATAACTTCTACTACATGTTTATAAAGAAGTTATAGTTTAAATCAAATATGTTCAATAAATATATTAATTTTGTTGGAATTCAGAGAAAGTAGGAAGCCCTCATCGACGTCGATATGGGTACGTTGAAGAAATTAAAAAATCATGTACTCTGCCGAGAGTGAGCAATGATTCAGACAAAACTAACAGTCTTCATGAGGGAGAATCCATGGGCCTCGTCTAGAGCTCTTGCGGATCAAAATGACTAGATAGACATTTTAGGCAATGAAAATCCCAATGTATCTTTTGTACTTATCTTCAAACAATTATTCGAAGAAGAGAAATGCTTAAAGGCACAGGATTTAATAAAATTATACCCAAAGACTGGAAGCAGCCCCATGCTAATTAGACAATGGAATATTGAAAAAAGGTTTTCTCATTAAATCAAAGAAGGTGGACTTATTATAAAGGCATTAAGTTTGGATCCGCTACTAATCATTTCCAATTTCCAAGAGGACCTTTTTTAACACTCCTAATCTTCCACATAATATACTTTGTGGAAATGAACTGTTACTTTTTAATGTATATTTAACTATTAGTCATATTGTATTTTAATCCAGTTCATGATTGTGCTCCTCATCTTTAAAAAATATATATAAATACTGTATTAGAGAGAGAAAGAAGGGAGGAAACGTGTCTTTTTGAACGAATATTTGTTATCAAAAAAATAAACAGTGAAGATTTATTTAAATACAACACATGGGCGCCCCGGACTGAACCAAGAAAACACATTTTTTTTCTCGTTCAAAATTAGGTTTTTTTCCCCATTTGTTTTATGGATTGGAGTCCCCATAACACTTTTCAAGCCATTTCTTAGCTTGAACGATATTTTCCCCTCATCAAATTGTCTTTGATCCATATTTAAGGAATAGCAAAATTAGTGTTATGTGTTGTCCTTTATTTACTTTTATCTCAAGAAGGTAGGGATATGTTGTAAATAGATAGAAATGTCTCAGAATGATGTATCTAGAGTTGCACTGGGAAATTTTGATTTTCTCTTGGTACAAGAGAGCGCATTGTGGAAAACACTCTACATCAAAGCATGCAGAGGGACCATCACGAATGTGCCGACAATATTTTGTGTCTTGACGAGGTTGAGGAGGCACAAACTATTTAAACCAAGGAATCCAGGATGACCGAGAGAAATGAGGAGAGGAAAGACGTGGAGGAATAAGACCAGGCTTGTTTATAGGAACATCTATATTCTTAGTTAAACAAAAACCTACTCTGATACATACATAAAATACACGACTATTTATACTTAAAACGAGGTAAAAGACTGTACTTTACACATATATATACATACAAGAAAATAAGAGTCGTAAGAGAACAAGGGGAAGAAAACACGAATACATTAAATATCATCTCCATGGAAGGAATTAAAACCATCCAACGACATCCTCAAGGTGTATTGGAGGTCAGTGGGGGCTAATGACCCTCTAGTAGGAAACCCAGAGGTAAAAATCGGTCTTCCTAATCAGAGATCAGAGATGAGCTGGGTCTTAACATCATAAATGATATTATTACAAAGGATATAATCAACCCTCCGATCGTGAGTATGCGACGCGATTCCCTCCTAAGGGTCTTCAAGCCAACCAAAAAAAACCTTCATCTAAGAGTAGCACTAAATATTAGTAATAAAGCAATGAAGGAGGGAGTGAGAAAAAGACAGCCTCCAAACGATCTCTACAACACTTGAAAATGCAAAATAAAGGATAGAATGATCCAGAAACAATATGTGAGGTAATTATTCGATCCATATCTCACTCCTAAACAGTCTTACCTGAGATAACGGGGCGCCTTTGGATTGTATTACATAGAGAGAGACACGCCTCGCAAAGACTGCAACAAAAATAAAATGCTCGCCCATATATATAGGGACTGTGAATATTTAGAAGGAATATGGTTTATAATTGCTAAACGACTCACTCACTACCTAGGGAAAGGGCCCACCCAAGAGGAAAAACATTTATGGCGTCAACTACATGGGGCTCTTCCGTTCAGAATTGGATCCAAATCCATTGGAAAATTGCAAAACATGATTGCAAGGTCCAATTATGAAAACATTAAACTTCACAAAAATATAGCCTATGCAGTTTTTAATTAATTTTACTTTTTATCGTGCACGTTGTGATTGTATTTTTAATTAGATATATTTACTACTAATTTGTCAGATGAATTTTTTTTATTATTATTATGTATTATAGGTT
>NW_027295634.1:0-3658 GCF_016086655.4 Lepeophtheirus salmonis | reverse complement strand
ATACCATATACAACCATAATTAACATCATGATTATTTGTCTTATGGGTCTACTGGCTGAATTTAAGTGTTTCTTTCGATATCAGCGACATTAATTTTAACAATATCCCAAATTATATTGTCTAAGGACAGTGCATTCTAGTTCATCAATAAATTCTTAGAAACTTTATCTATAGAGTAAAGAGGAATGTGGTTTATTATATTTAATATACATATTATATTTAACAGCTATAATTTGATTAGTGCCAGCTTTATGCAATTTTGTCAGGTGATAGGTAATATCTTTAATAACAGACTAGTTGTATGTAGTCTTAAAAAACCTTGGAATATTTATATCCGATCATAAAAAGTTGTACTTACGAAACCTAAGTATGTTCTCATATGAAGATTTCATTGCAATTAATGGAAAACCAGACCTGTAATACCATAATTCAACTTCAGGAATGCCATTTTTTAGGCTATTTTTATTTATATGATAAAGTAAATATAATGATTAGCAATCCTCCAGTAAATAAATCAGTTACCATTTTCTACAATCAAACCTATAATATCAAGGAATACTGTTATCTAAAGAATTGCCACCTTCAGACCTTATACTGTGACATACTATAAACACTTAAAAGATTTATGAACCAACAACATTGGATATTCGTTGTATCAACTAAAACTTTAATATACATACATAAGTAAATATCAATATATTCAGCAAGGATGCTAAGGAAGAACGAAGACATCCTTTACATTCTGATATAGGTCTCTTGTTTGCAATTATGTGTTTGATTCACTTGCAACAATGGAAATTTAAACAATTTGTCAAATTTTACTACTTAAAGAAATTGTCATCCAATGCCTCAGTCAATTCATACAAAAATAAATAACCTATATATCATATTTTTATAATTATGTATGCATAAAAATGTATATCACTAAAAATAGAAAAATATAATAATGTACATTTAAAATTTAAAGGATTTGATAAGAATTTATTTATTGGAACAATTTTAATAAATTCATTCTTACCATTTTGGATATGGACGGTTAAATGCATGTAGGCAAGGTTATGACCATGAATTTATACTGTAGTGCGGCGAAGTAATGATTGATGTAATCTACATTAAACTTTGTCATAATAAGATTTTTTACATTTTGTAAAATTTTCCAAAAATAATTGTATCATATAATGCAGAAATGTATTGTGTATATGGATTAATTATATTACCTGGGCAACTTTAAGTCTCGCCCTGATTAGTGATTTCTTTATTAATTGTGAGTCCCATTTGCGATTGAAAACAAGTGGAAGATTATTCTAGACTTTCAGCCTCTCTTTTCTGGATAGTTTGTCTACAGAAGGATTTTTGTATATTCTATTCTGTTATTGCTTATAAATAGCTACTGGGAACTATTAAGTAATTATGTGTTCAAAAACATGAGCGACTTCTTAACTCCTGTTGATTTTATTGGAATACTTGAATGTCGTTGAAATTTCAAACTTATTGACTGCCTAAGAATCCTCTCCTAACATACTAAATTGTTGGAATATTATTTTCTCGAAAATCTAGAATCTTTATAAAAATAAATAAATTATTAAGTGTGCGCCATACGAGTTAATTATAAGTTGCTGGATTGAAGACAATATTTAAAATACATCAAAATGATAGTTAAAATGATCAGTTAAATCACTATTATTGGTCTATATAGCTAACTATTCCATGCTATATAAAAGTGCGGATGCTTTAGAAAACTTGATTTCCCTAGAATTATTAAAAATATATATAAATATATCTAGAGATAAGAGGCAAAATCACAATGAAAAGAGGCTTTTTCAAGTCATCATATTCGGTTATGTTACCATTACATTAAGTTCTATTTTTATTATACTCAAGACAAATTGAGATCTTATTGTTAGTTTATGTTTTTCAAATAAGCATTTGATATTTAGTGCATAATGTCCAATTATTCATAATATAATATTGATTTCTTCGCTCTACTATATTTGTTTGAAAAGTTCGTAATTGTTAGAGGGTAAAATTTGCACTAATAGAATTGTCTGATAAGAAAATAAAATACTATTATATGATTGTATTGTATAGTTAAGAATGGTTCAATTATCTTACTCTGTTATTTATCGAGGTTGAATTACTTATCAACCTGTTCAAATTTGAAGAAAAGAATTCAGTCCTAGATCATTTGTGTCCTAAAATGGTAAAACTCTGAATAAAGGTATGAGATGAGTCGACGATATGGATCCTTGATATTACAATATTAAACTACCATGTCCTGTAAATATTGGAATCATATTATCTGCTTAATTACAAAATTATTACTGGCGAGATCAGATTCAATATTATGTTGGACATCGAAGAACAATTTCATCATCATCATCAAAACCCCCAAAAAAGAAAAAAAAGACATCTCAAATTGTTTAAATGTATAATTGTGATGGATATTACCGAAATTTGATTAAAAATTAAATAAAAATGATGCCAAATTTAAAAATAAAAACTTATGTTAATTTTGTAGCATGTCTTCCTGATATAATTTATACACATTTATATTGCTATAAAATATAAAGTGTATATTATAGATAGTTCAATTTTTAAGTGAATTTATTCTGATATGCATTGAACCTACAATTTCAATATTATATACTTTTCTTATGAAGAATTTAACATGTTTTAAATATTTTTCGTCACGTGGCATTTGTGGTTTTGGGATACAATATCACTTTGTTTATTTATCGAAAAGAATAGATTATGAAATAGCCATGTTGTATCAAGCAATAGGAGGGAATCGACAGCTGACAACAAAAATACATCGGGTATTTTTGTGTTAGCAAGGTAACACGTGAAGCATTTATAAAATTTGCATTTCGCCAGTATAAGAAAAACTGTATTGAGGATAATCATTTGAACTTTATTCAAAGTATATAATTGAATACAGTCCTGATACTTCTAATTTAATGTCAGATATGAACACGATGTATGTCTTCTGTAATGACTCACTCCATATTTATAGCCAAGTCTTAACATTTTTCACTCAGATTTATGTGGCTAGAGACAAAAGGATTTTTTTATCGATGGATGATGCCTCAACTTATTGTTTAAAATCAGAAAACTCTCTTAAAATCACCTTTAAGAATATAAATGTTTTTGTATTTAAAGAAATTACTATCGTGATTGACCGTTTAAAGACCAATTCTCTCAATTTATATATGATATTAATACTGCTAATATTATTATTCTCGCTATTCTGTTCCGATTATGAAGCGACATATAAAATTGAAAAATGTTGTTTAAGGTTTTGGTTGTTTAATTCAATATAATGATGCTCAATCTGTAATATTTCACACCACTGAAATCGGAACAAGAACGTTGCTGATACTTTTTATACGAATACATGTTTTTCTATGACGTCCTTATTTATTTATTGTACGTACTACGATGGACGTCTCAAGCACCTGTATAACAGACTAGAAAACGCGTGCTCCAAAAAGTTCACGAATATGTTATTTTTTAATAAAAATATATTAATAGAGTTTTCTATACTGATTGTATGACTAAAAATCGAAAAATATTTATTCATAATAATACAATTAATAAATTTAACACTAAATAAGCTGCAATATAATTTTCATTAATTATTTCAAAAATAGATGTGCAC
>NW_027295633.1:0-269 GCF_016086655.4 Lepeophtheirus salmonis | reverse complement strand
GCATCATAATAAATAAACATTAGTTTCCGAATCTAAAATATTTAAATTCGCAATAAACATAATAATAGGACTTTTTTTTTCTTCTTCACTCGCCCTCCCTCTTCAAAGAATAAATCTCCCAATTCTATATACTCAGAGATTGAGAAGGAAAAAAACAAAAAACTCGATCTCAAATAAATTAATTTACAATTTTGTGCACGTTTTTATACAGGCCAATCAATATCAAAGCTTTTTCATAAAAGGGTTAAAAAGTACATATTTAAAATTAA
>NW_027295632.1:0-1356 GCF_016086655.4 Lepeophtheirus salmonis | reverse complement strand
GTCTGGTTTCTTTTGAATTAGAGTTATATAATATAAATATATGTTTGAAGATTAGCCATTCAACTGACTGAAAAAAAAATGCCTTTTTCCGTCATCGTTTATAATTTCTATACAAAGTTTTATACTGAAGACACAAGATAAACAAATTATATTAGAAGGTAAAACTAATTAACTTTTATTATTCAAATTTGATCAATTTTCATTTAAATGGCTGTGCTCTATCAACTTGTGGACATCAATGGGTAAATAAAAAAATGGTTGTGGTAAAAATGGTAACATTATTGGCATTTTGTGACTTTTACTATGGACCTTGGTATATGTAGATCCTGATTTGCAAAAGACGACTCTATAACATCTTGACATCTTTAAAAGTGTCGTTGATATCAATATTTGGGAGCGCTTGTTTAACTCAAACTTTTGTGCACCTCTATTTTTTCTTTCTCTCCAGTCTGACTACACATGGGGTTGCCTGGCTAACACAAAAAGACTCCATGTATTTTGTTGCCGGCTGTTGATTCTCTCTTTTCTTTTGATACGTCATGGCTATGTCATTTTCAATAAATAAATGAACTAATAATTTATACCATTGAGTTGTACTAATATCTGGAGTGAACTAAAGAACTGAAGGAAAAGAGTGGACACTCAGTAGAAGAAGAGCGTCTTTCTTCCTTCTCATCGCTGATAGACTTAAAAGTGTCAACTACCATAATATCTATTTGAAAGATTTTGGAGAAGTTTTATTTACTATTTTTTGGGCTTAATTTAATCATTTGTTATAATAGTCTATTATAAAGAAAAGAGAAGTGACGTTTAATACATTTTTTTTAGTTTGAGTCCAAAACTGCATCTGCAATTACTTAGGTGGAAGAATGAATTAATGAAGACAAGGGGGTCAGAGCAGCTGTAGGGAGTCAAGAAATAACTTAACAAGCTTAGACTGAATGAAATTCTTATTGTCCCTTTACAGTTGATGCCTCGAGCTAACTATTAATTCTTCTAAATAAATGATGTTTCTCATATTTAGAAAAATAATTTTATAATTGTGTGCATCTATTTCAACAACAAAGAATCGTTTATTTAAATATTGTTGTATGCATTGCTAGCTGAAGTCTCGTGTATTGCCCAGAGTATTTAAGTGTCGACAAACATACACTCTTGCTTTCAAAATATAGAAAATAACCCACAATAAATCTTCACTTTTGCTCTCTTTTATTATGTGCACACTCAAATATAGTTGCAAGGAGTTAAATCTTTTTTTTTTTTTCATCCCAAGATCCGTTGTTCCTTTTTCCTTATAAAGTATACACAGTACACTATTCCTTCTCTATTAATTATTGCATCATTATTTTTCTGATC
>NW_027295631.1:0-4089 GCF_016086655.4 Lepeophtheirus salmonis | reverse complement strand
ACCGAATATCCACATTATGGATCTGGATGAAGTTTAAAGTAGTTCCAATTTATCGTGGACAACCCTGTATATAAGGAATATGTATATATATACAATATAAATGATATGGGAAGGTGAAAATCCAGTGTGGAATGGGCATGTTAAAAAAAAAGAATGCTCATGAAGTTTCATTAGATCAGCTACAATCAGCTGGGGATAAGGAGGAAGGAGACATCATATAATCAGGGACATGGTTAAGTAATTACCCGATGTCGAACCCCAATTCTACTCTGAGTCCAAATAAGGACTTCCAATTAAAACTCAAATTATCAGCGTTACGCTCCGTCTTTTATGAGCACACACGAATCTTCAATCAGGTTTTGAATATAATTGAATCTATTTGAGAAAAGGATGTTCACTACTCAGGAATTAAATATTAATGACAACTGCGCTAAGGAAAATAACATTCATGCTTTATTCTACCAATTACAAATTAACGGGCCAGCTAAAAACACACACCAGAATAAACATGTACATATATCTATAAGTGGATGATTTTAGACTTTAATTTTATCTCCTAAATAATTAATGATAAGAGTAAGCTTGTATCGGTTCTTCATATGATACTTAAAATTGGTCCTGTCCCACGTAAAATCTAGTCTAGTCTAAGTTATCCGTCCTCCTAAAATATCCCAACTTTTTAAAGTACCTTCAACGAAGTATCGTTTTCACTAATGTCAAAGTAAAATATCTCAGTTTACTATTTGAATTAGTTTAGTAAAATTTTAAGTATCATTAGAACACGTGAATAGTTTGTCATTATCTAGAACTTAAAGAAAGCCTAATTAAAGCTTATTAAAATTATAAAGTATGGTAGATATCCACGAAAAAGGCATTTATCACATTAATTCTACAGGACTTCCCTTTGCGTCCGATTCGGACGTGTCATTAAGGTTAAGGACTGAACAGGACGTCAGATCTTTGGGAAAGATACGCCACTAGACAACAGCTTTGAAAAAAACGAACTCTGTCCAGATCTCCAACTATTCAAAATGCTTCTAATTTACAACTAAAATGATCGCGACATTCTGAATAAAAAAAAATTAGGGTAGGAAGGGGGGTTTAAAATCAACTGGTTGCTGTTACAAATAAGGTTGATGTCAGGGCCTTTGAGTAGTAGTTGGATTTGACTACGTCGAGAGTTATTGTGACAATTAGCCATTGGGGGATCATAAACAAACAAGTAACACAAGAGTTTATAATAATTTCTATCAGCAAATAAGGTGTCTCTCAATGTAACCATATTTTGTATGACATTCTCTCAGGCGTCATATTTATGCTCAATGCAAATTGGCAAATATTTATATCCCTAGCAAGAATATTATAGCTATTACTCCTTTGAATAACTATCTCTTTTCTGTGTAATATTTTACCACTCAACTTCTAACGCCTTAAATTTACGACCATGGGAATAATACCTATATATTTTGCAATACATAATCATTGGCACAAGATTACAATCCGAGGTAGTATCATCACGATTACCCATTATATCCACGACCTATTACCTTGTAAATATACGGGCATACATTTATCTATTGTATGTACATATTAGGGTATTCAAGAACACAACAACTATTAATATATTTACTATTTAGACATATTTTTTTATGTATCCCTTAAAAATAATTATAATTTCACAAATTATTTTTCGTGGTATATGTAGGTATTTATACTTTCAACAAAACTTACCCCTATTTAGCCCAAGTGGCGAGTATATTCATAAAGTCTGCAAAAGTTTCAGACCCCTGTAAACTGAACCATCGAGGTCAAGTATAGTTACGTTAGGATGACCTAACGCTTTATAACAAAGTGGCGAAACGCGCCCTGTTCGCTTGAGAGTATATTAATGGTGACATCTTTGATTCCACGCAAGATGTTGCTATTTATAATATTACAGATTACGATACTAGATTATTTTGGTTAATTTTCCTTATGCCCGATGTAATTTTTGCTTCCCATTGTTGAATTCCTGCTATTAATTTAGTAAAAAAAGGTGAATTCATGGAAACTGCGTAGTTAGTTATTGAGTAATATTCAATACTACTATTGGACAAAAAAAAAAAATTATCGCTTCTACAAATATTGATCATGCGGTCTTCGTTTCACAACTTGGTTTTTAGCTTTGAAGTGACTAACAGTCTTTTTTTCCTGGACACGATGTTGAAAGTGACCATTACATAAATTTAAGAAAGGACTGGTTTTATGCGGCACAAATAAGTCTATATCGACTTAAATAGAAAAAAAGGGTAAATTAAAAAAAGACAATACTCCTAAATATTTATAAAAAAAGCAAAATACAAAACATATTTTTCAAAATCCTTCTAAGGGATACATGGAAGTGTGGATAGATGGGAGAATTAGAGATGCATATAAAATGAACTTAACACGTGCTAGATTTTTTTCTATAACCAAATACAAAATATACAGGATGAAGCAACATCACATCATTTTTTCAAACGGTAATAAAACAAGTTTTATAAATCAAAAGTTTTATTTTTGTTTCACAACAATAGACCTACACATTTAAAGTTTTGTTTTACACAGATATATCAGATTGTTGATGTGCCAGATTGCCCGTATACTGAATAACTAAATTCTCTATTTCAATACCTGGTAATTCTTTCATCTTTTTTTTGCTTTCAATAACTTTCCATTAAGAGGCTTTAGAGGAAAAGTATTGATACAAAAAAGATAGAAAATTAACTTAGAAACATATATTATTTTATAATTGTGGATCATAAATTGATTAAACAATTTCCTAATAGACGATTTTGAAAACTTCTTTCAAATGTTTTTTTTTTTCTGGAATATATCCAGTTTCAATTACTTGATTAAAATAAACTGCACTCATTTAGAGTTTTTTGCATGAAAGATAATCTGATGGCACCAAATTTAGCTCTCTAGAATGATTATCTATGGTGTTATTTTTGCGTTCAAAGAATTTTGAAAATTTCAAATTATGAAAATGAATAGAAAATATTGGTTTTTCTATTGGTCCTTGTTACGAGTTTTAAACCAGTCTATTTGCCATTATTGCTCCTTTAAAAAGTCTCAAACTTTAAAATGCCCTCTAGAGGCATCATTATAACTAATATTTTAGTAAAGTCTCTCAGTTTATCATTTTAATTAGTTGTGTAAAATTTTAAGTATCCTTAAAACACTTGAACATTTTGCCATTATGCTTAAATTAGGAATGATTAAAGTCTAAATAAGGCTTACTAAAATGATTAATGAGGACGTCACTAGTAGAAAATAAGACATGGGCTGAAAAGTCCTAGGCTTTACACATAGATGGAGCCATATTTTTTAGATTTACCTCATTTTCAATTAGTACTAACTTTCAAAAGACAGCTATCAAAATTTTATGACAATCTGTTCTTTACTTTATGAGTTTGCACGAGCGCGCTCAGTAAATACAACTGCAACTATGTGGTTCCTCTGTTTTTATTTCTGACATAAATAAAACCTTTATTCCTAAATCATACATGTTGGCTGATGGATTAATTCTACCATACTTATAAGATATCTTAATTATGATTTTTTTAACATTACAACTTATCTGAAAATTTACTACACATAGAAGCTTTCCTTGACGAACAATATAGTTGTAACTTGGTACTATTTAATCAAAATAATATCATGAAGAAAAATGTCTTAATGTTAGTCATAATTTATTGTATGATAAAAATAGTATTAATTGTCAAAAAATATAAAAATTAGGTTACGATTATCAATATACAAGGTGGATAACAAATCATTAATAACAGGAGGCTGTAGAGGTTCATCTGTTACATGGGGACGTAAAACCATTTAGATAAAGACAAACCTGTCACGACAGTTTAAGTCTAAGAGAGAAATAGTCTTAAATTTGTTTAAAATATTTATAATTCACGCAAAAGAAGTTGAATATCAAATTACAGAACGACGCAATGATAGTGGGTGAACTCCTATTAAATAAAACATTCAAAGATGACGTTTAATAAGGAGATCAAATCCACCGGAGTCCATAAGTATAGAGAAGCATAATTAAGATTGTCTTGATGCTGT
>NW_027295630.1:0-456 GCF_016086655.4 Lepeophtheirus salmonis | reverse complement strand
GGCAACTAAGTAGAGAGCATCCATGAGCTCAGCTTTTACCATGTCTTCATCCAGCAGACCTTTAATTTCTGAAGTAGTCGGACCTGAAAATTTAAAAAAGTCAAATATTGTTATGATATTATTATATTGTAAAAATAAGTAATACCTAAATAAAGAAGCTTACTATTAACAAATATCTTATTTACCTGAGAATCTGACAAGACTCAGAATACGAATATTTTCTCTGCTTCCAGGATCTGTCTCACGCTGATGTAGTAGATACCTTCACTTAGTTCTCTGTACCAGCCAAACCTTCTTTCGATGGGATCAGACTGGAACATGCCGAGGAGTACATAGGAGAAGTCTACATCTAGGAGAAGATACTCTACCAGATCTGCTGTAGCAAAGCAAGTCTGCTTTGTTGCTAGGAAGGTTTCTGAGGCCAGGTGCTTTAATGTTTTGCCACTCGATGAGAAA
>NW_027295629.1:0-1451 GCF_016086655.4 Lepeophtheirus salmonis | reverse complement strand
GAGCAATGTTCCTATATGTATATCAAAATAAGGATTTGCTTTTTTTTATAGGAACAGTAAACAGGGTTGATTTTAATTAGTGATACACATTTTATTTTTTTCAATTTTAAAGAGTATAATTTAAATGAAAGTTTTATAAGGACATTTTCTTTACAAAATCATCCGAAAATAGTGCTTGGCACAATTTTTATTCAAAATGTGAGCCCTCAGCAATTATAAGTATCTTAAAACGAGGCAAAACTCCCTTGTGCACCTTAATGATCCAGTCAGACTTGAGTCAACTCCTTCTTGATGAAAGAATCTCAAAACTGGACACTCCCTTGAGGATTAGCAAACACCTTCTCTCCCAGACGCGCCTAGATAGAGTAGTCAAAGGGGTTTGCATCTGGAGAGGAGGACGGCCACATATTGAGGTCCCAAAAACCACAAAAGTTGTCCTTCAGGAAGGCCGGGGGCCTAGAGGTGCAATGACATGGAGCTCCATCTTGAGTGATAAAAAAAGTTGTTCCTGAACTTTTCTTCAGCACAACGTAGAACTTTCTTATCCTGAAGTTCGGTGTAAGCATTTTCATTGAACCGCTCTTTCCTCTCCATAAAAATGCAATGGCATTTTTTTCCCGTGCTGGCCAATGGATTTCTTTGTTCAAAAGACGTGTTTTACTTGAGCTGAGACATTGGCTGGATGTTAAGTTGTAAAATAGAGGCTGTTCTTCTTATTCACTGTGACATCAACCATGATTTTTTTTTCATCAGATAAGAGAAAAACTTTACCCAATTTTTTGGTGGCCTTGAAAAAATCTAGAATATTTTCTTCTCTTTGTCTTAGCTTGTTCTGTTCACAGATAAAATGTCTTGTTGTCTTCCTCCGTGATTTGGCACCAGCCATTCCTGAATGAAAATAATGTCATGTGTACCACTAGATTAGATCAATCCTGCAATCCAACCACTTTCTAATTAAGTGTACAACGATGATTAATATATATTTCTGCTTCAATAATATTGACCTTTAGCCGAAAAATATTATATTGTAACTAAAATACAGCATATTTTACAAAAATTAAAAAGTACGAGAACATCCCTGTCTCCTTGTTTGTTAAGTTGTATAATTAATATGACTGGTATTTATAGAATAAATATTAATTATATTGAGACATAGTTGTACTACTAAACAAAAAAGTAACCCTTGCAGTAAATTGGATAAAGGATTTATATAATAAATTAAGAATTTGGATGAAAAATGTAGAGTAAAAATGATACGTAAAAGATTTCAGTCTTTGTTGTGAATCAACAACCCGGGGAAGTAATGTAGGGATAAGAAATATTATTAATGAATACGATAAACTATCATGCTATATTTCATAAATATATATCATAATTAAATCTGTTTTTTTTTTTTTTTGCAAAATTTGTTTTGATACTTTAATCATGAAATTGGTGGCAATTTAGACAAT
>NW_027295628.1:0-527 GCF_016086655.4 Lepeophtheirus salmonis | reverse complement strand
ATTGACTTTGTAAATATGAACACCATAATGTTATTATAAGTTATAAGGAGTAAAAATAAATATTGGAAGAGGATGTCCATAAGGAGACCCCCTAAGAACATAACTATTTAACTTGGCATTAAAACCACTACAACTAATCACTGAGGACATACTAGATGGTACAAACATAAATGGGGGAAATATGAAAGTATTTTTTTTTTTTGCAGACGACGCCATATTCCTATTTGACGAAAATAACATAAAAAATTTTTTTTTAACATTGTAAGAATATTAGAGGAGTTTAGATGCCTAAGTGGACTGAACACAAATAGGAATAAATCTACATTTGTGATATATGTGCTAGAAAAAAACAGTTTTAGATAACTTGGAAATGCAGGAAAAAGAAGAGGTGGATCTTTTGGGAATTATAGTGAACAAATCAATTACATACACAAGGGATTATATTAAAAATGCTCTTTGAAAACGGATAATATCCGCGAAAAAGCACAATTTGAACCTAATAGACAGAGCAAAAGTGTTAAATCGAA
>NW_027295627.1:0-608 GCF_016086655.4 Lepeophtheirus salmonis | reverse complement strand
TTGCGAGAATGGAATTTTAACTATTCTCTGTCGTTGGCTCCCATTTCGAGATAGAAAGAGAAAGTATGACATGTGGACACACTTGCTACAGATGCTACAAAAGCTAATTTGAAACAAAAATAAAAAAATATTTATTTGTTAAGCTCGAGACTTTTCAGACCTTGTGTCATCATACGGATGAAAATAATGGGTTTTTGTTGTTCATAAAAAGTCAGAGAGAAGGAGTTCATTTAACAGTATTCCTTGCATACAGTATTTCATAATAAATGAAGTAACTCTTTGAAGCTACATATAACTCAACATTAAAACAATGTCAATAGAGTCTTTTTTCATGTTATGATAGAATAATATAGGACATATAACATAGGTACAGATGACACATTCATTTTGTGAAATAATACATTTCTCAAATAAATATAAATCAAAACAACTTTTTTATAATATTGTCTTGTCAGATCCTTTCAAAGATTAAATCGAATTATGATCACATTCATAGTTATACAAATGTTAAAATATATGTTTAAATCTTATATTTGTATGACATGGATTTTCAGTCGTGATATTTACGAGTGGAACTACAATGAAGTCTCTTTTAGTCCTTGTACTTT
>NW_027295626.1:0-4142 GCF_016086655.4 Lepeophtheirus salmonis | reverse complement strand
ACTGAAAACAATGACTAATCAATTTTAAAAACAAGGCGTACCTTGGAGCCGGCCCGCTTTTTTATTCATCTGGATGTAGTCCAGATAGCTCTAGAATTCATGCTCAAAGTTCTTGCTCAAACTTTTACGTACCTTCTCGCCTATATGGTTTTGATATTTATTTATCCATGGCTAAAACTAAACGACTTTCTTTAGCTAAAACTAATCCATACGTCATATCGATAAAAATAAATAAAAGACGGTGATTCATAACAAAAAGTATGACTTTGTGGATCCATTAGCAGGAGCTCACCCTATAATAATTGACCCTTTTACGAGTCACCTGAAGACTCCATTTTTAGACGAAATTGAACTTAACTCTTCAATACATGAGTTTTTAATTTTTATCTGAATATTATTTTTTTAAATTATACTAGCTTCATGAATTGATCCACTATGTTATGAGAAAAGCTGATACGTAGTTGTTATTTTGTAAAGCTCAAACCAGCACTTACGGCATATTTGGCTAAAATTCATGTATTGACGGGTTAAAGTAATGAACACATCGAGGGAGCTTTTTTAGCCATAACTCAATGAGTATATTATGTAGAGGACTGCTATGTATAACATTATGGACCAATATGACTATTACGTTCATCCGTCAATCCATCAATAATATTATGGTTTATAAATGGTTATGGAAGCTGTGAAGAGCTATTTTCCCCGAATTATTATTCCCAAATTGTGCTTTTATAATGGGTTGATCTCCGGATACAAGCATTCTCCTTTTAAAGCCTTGTGTTAATCCATAATTATTCTTGACATTTAAAATGTCTTCCACATATGGTAAACAAATTAAAAATTTGGACTGCTTTATTTATTCGAATCACAATCTATGAGTTTTGTTTTTATATTTATTGTGTATGTGGTTGATTATTTAAATTCATTATGTATCTTATCTAAATTGTTGTAATCTTTACATTTTTCTAAATCATATTAGATTTGCTGGTTATTAGATGTAATTATTTAATTCAAGGATGTTACTTTTTATATATCTTAAAGTATACTCTTTTTATTACTTAAACTTATAATTACTTTAAACATACATACATAGAAATAATAAACAGAACAAACTTCAATTATTGTCTAATCCTACGTCGGAACTTATTCGAGTAATTGCGATAGATAACGTCATAACGCAATTAATCAAGGTTGTGCCGGTTCAGGTTATTTTATACAGGCTCAGTTTGGTAACAGCCACTTATAACAAAGGGGTCATTAAAAAATTCAGACCAAGGAATGATATTAGACAGGGTAGCAGCTTACCTTATACGCAGACTGCGTCGTACCCTAAATTCCAGCAACCTTTAATTAAGTGATATGATTATAGACTAAAAATTAAGCGTCAAAATAACTTAATTATAATAATAATTCATTCCTTAATCGAGGTCATTGATGAATGATGTCCAGAAGAAAAAGGAAGAGATGGATTCGCACGTTGTGACTACAGCATAAAGTAGTTCTGAAAGTAATTATACCACATTGTAAACTTGATCAGCTATTTTCAGTCTCATCTAGTCTTCGTTTCGTTTCGTCTTTGTCAGTCATTAGCCTTCGTCAGAGTTTCGTCTGCTTCATAATATTGTCTTCGTCAGACATCGTCATTGTTTCGTCCATAGTTATCTTTTTCGTCTTCCTCATGATTTTGTTAGATTTTTGTCTTCGTCGGAATTTCGTCGTTGTTAGAGTTTCCTCTGCATTGCAAACAATTTTCTAGTTTCATTTATATTTTCTTAGCAATAAATAACGTTTGAAAAATAGGTCTTAAAGTACAAAAAAATATGTCAATATGGCCGGAGTAGGTTCATAACTCACAACCAAATCAGTAAAATTGGAAAAGGAAACCCCTTATTCGAGACTCTATTTACTTTTTTCTGCCCACTGGTTGTGCAATATACCAGTAGCGCACGTTGTGGGCTCATAACCCAACGCAAAATTCACTGTTTTTTGATATGACCACTGGAGTTTCACTAAATTTTTACTTATATGATCTATTTGACTTCCTACTGGGTATGCAAAGGCGGTAACAGGTGCCTCCATAGGGGTTGGACGGGAGGGGCTCTGACCCTCTCCAAATTAAGGATTTTTTTTGTTTTTTTATAAGAAATTTGTTTTCGTCATTCTAGCAAATTATGCAGCAGAGCAAAAAATTTGTTTATTCATTTTTTGCAAAAAATTTAATTCCCTCTGTGTAGCTAAGAATTTTCAAAAATGTAATATTTGAAATTAAATTTTATGGGAACAGCTATGGATTTTTGAATTTTTTTTCAAAAATATTTGAATTTTTTTTTCCAATAAAAATTATTTTTTTTGAATTGCTATGGATTTTTGAAATTTTTCTGAAAAATATTAATTTTACTAAAATTGAAAGGATTTTGAATAATTTAAATTCACCAAGTGCTATTTTGGAATTTATAGTTATTGCTCTTAAACGTTTCTAAGCCTGAGCCTCCATTCTTGATGCTGGCTGCCTTTGCAAGCCTAGTAGGAAGTCAAATACATCATATAAGTAAAAATTTAGTGAAACTCCAGAGGTCATATCAAACAGTGAATTTGCATTGAGTTATGAGCCCACAACGTGCCCGCTGAAAAGTAAATACAGTCCTGCATAAGGGGTTCATTCGCCAATTACAACGATTTGGCAGTGGTTATGAACCTCTCCGGGCCATACTGATGATATTGTACAACTTGTGGGCTGATGAAATGTATATCTTATAGGTAATGTGGAAAATCGGCATCTTGCAAATGCCGGGTCAATTTATAAAATTTCCAATATTGTGGCCATTTTACGTTCATTAACAGTGTCAGGTATTATGATTGTGGGTAATTTGATTATTAAACAATTCATTGCAAGCAATTTGATCATCAAGGATTTTATTAAGGTACAATTTTGTTGCAAGCAATTTGGTAATCCAGTGCAGGGATGCCCAAACTGTGTACTGTGGCCCACTCCTCATTTTCACTTCAAGTAGCATTTTTTTTCAGCAAAATTGTTGCAGTATCATAAAAACGCGTGGAACGCGAATGACACGTACAACAATTGACAAATATTTGACGGTATCTTATGTTTTCTGGGAATCTAACAGGGTTGCCAGATTAGCTTTTTTAAGCAGTTTAGCCTTGAAGAATTAGATTTGGCCTTTTTTTACATTTCGTCTAAAAATTGAAATAAATTTGTACTTAATAGTTTGTTTTTTTATTAGACATTTTCAAGAAATTTAACTTAATAGGTTCTGAGGCCGAAGTATATTTTGCAAAATAGATTTGAGTCTTTCGTGACAATTTCTTATCATACAATAGTTAGTTTGATTATGTGTACACTATGTATATAAATTTCTACGAAAATTTACCGAAATATCAAATTGATAGCAATCAAGTTGTATCATAATCAAGTCCTTAACGATCAAATTGTTTGGCATTGAATTTTTTAATAATCAAATTACCCACAATCCTTTCCCCTGACAATGTGAATGAAGTTAAAATGACCATTGCCGACTGTTTTGGAAATTTTATAGATCCAGACATTTTGCCTACTCTAACGTGCATTTTCCACATTGCCGGTAATACCTAAATACATATTACACAGACACTTAATCATTAATTAAATTTAGTATGCCTTAAAAAAAGTTTTGTGTTATGAGTTTGTTGTAAGACCATGGGAGTATGTCGCACGAACCATAAACATCAGTAATTGCATTGATATTTTGTGGGTTTGTAATCGTAAGTCATTAGTTTTTGTCAGAGTTTCATCAGTGTCATAATAATAATCTTCGTCAGAAATTGTCATTGTTTCAGCGTAGTTATTTTTTATTTCGTCTTCGTCATGATTTTTGTCAGATCTGTGTCTCGGCTTTGTCATGATTTTTTTAGATTTTGTCTTCGTCAGGAAAAAAGTTTCGTTAACGAAATGATTTCGTCTCGTCAGGCTTGACAAAGTTAACACTGTTATACCGTCATGATAGATATAAGGAAGAGCCGTGGTACAGGACATGATGGCTGCAACCCAAAGAGAAACGATCAAATTCACCTCCGGATTCATCCTTAGTCTGTAGCTCGATCCCTCTCTGATACTGCATAAGAGTCAAACTCACAAGTATATTATT
>NW_027295625.1:0-1709 GCF_016086655.4 Lepeophtheirus salmonis | reverse complement strand
GCTGATGGTATATTCCTTAGTATGTAGATTATATTTAATTAAAGCCTTCTTTTTAAACTTGGAACTTCAAATATATTTTTGAAATACTCTACGTTTCATTAGTTATTATTCGGAGAATATGGTTTGAATTACATTTGCATGGAGTGTGACGTTTTCAAATCTACTGTAACGGATAAAAACGTCTTAGTCAATTATACGTAGTATATCTTCATTAAAGATTTTGCTAATAAATAATTTCGTTATACCCTCAAAAATCATAATAAAGCAGCCAGCTGAGAATCACATCAGTACTTTAAACAATGATACCACAAGTCTTTTCCCCCCCCCTCCCTTCTCCTTGCGCGTTTTTCAACTTTACTTATGACTAAAATTCATCTAATGTAATTTAATGATTCTTTGTTCAATAATTTCATTGATTGTAAAAATTGTGGTGTACTAGTGAGGTAAACTGACTTATCAAGCTGTTGCAAATAAACTGGTTTACAGATTGAGCTTAAACTTGGTATCATAATGAAAGATAATGCTGCCGACCTAAAAGAAAAAATCTTTAAATCCCTTCAGGATGATCAATTTAAATTAACGATTCGCGGTACTTTTTTATAGCAAGTGTATACCTCAGCTGTTGTCATTATTTTTCAATTCCTGGGAAAGAACTTTCTTTTCTAATACTACATTCCAATATATTCAAAATCTGATTAAACATTTGTGTGCTCATAAAAGACAGAGAGTAACCTGAGGATTTTAATACTAAGTCCTGGTTGGACTTGAGAATCAAAATCGAAGTAAATCTTCTTCAACTTCTTCTTAGTCACAGCTGATAGTAGCTGATATAATTAAATGTGATGACAACTAAGCTGCTCCAGGGGCGTCAGCATGATTATATATAAATATTTTTTTAGAGGAGGGGGTTTAGTTTTTGGAAATTTTTATGGAAAATTTTAA
Source organism: Lepeophtheirus salmonis (assembly GCF_016086655.4). NCBI lineage: Eukaryota > Metazoa > Arthropoda > Copepoda > Siphonostomatoida > Caligidae > Lepeophtheirus > Lepeophtheirus salmonis. The sequence continues at coordinate 767 of NW_027295625.1, read as the reverse complement.
AAATTCTAAAAATCCATGGAGTATTTACAAAAAATTTTAAAAATTATATTTTTTGAAAGAAAAAAAAATCCACAGCGTTCACAAAAAGTTCAGAAATGAAATTTTGAATATTGAATTTTTTAAAAACAATTTCAAATATTGAAATTTTTAAAAAACAATTTCAAATATTGAATTTTAAAAAACAATTTCAAATATTGACTTTTTGAGAAAAAAATATCAAAAATCTACAGTTGTTCACAAAAAATATAACTTTTAGTTAAAAATTTGAAATCCATGTTTGTTCACAAAAAATAATTTTCTTGGAAAAAAGTCAAATATTAAATTTTTTGGAAAAAATTCAGAAATCCACTGGTGTAACAAAAAACTTTCAAAAATTAAATTTTAAATTTTCCAATTTTTTTTCAAATATTCAATTTTTTCGAGAATAATTTCAAAAATCTATAGTAGCTATTCAGAGAAAATTAATTTTTTTGAAAAAAGTTGTATCATTAAATTTGTATGAAATTTGGATATTTGGGAGGGCCTCTAGCCCCTCTAGCGCACCCCTGTGCTTTCCTCCAAAATCTTTCCTTCAAAATGTCAGGCCTATCATGTTAATTTTCCGTTCCTTTTTTAACTATACATTTTTGTAGGGTGGGCAATCTCACCCTACGAGCTGTTGTACAGAGTTTCGAATAACTCAAAAGAGTACTTTGTCATAAGATATATGTAAATAAAAGTTCATTACTATGTAGAGTTACAATGCATGCAAAGGACAATCAATACTA